>NC_142376.1:15657500-15695000 GCF_059441005.1 Hippichthys cyanospilos | reverse complement strand
CTTTGAACCTGTTGGCTTTGTCTTTGCTGTTTTGGACTATGGATAATAATAATAATATGGTCACCCATTCTAACGTCCGGGGTCACCAATGTGGCGAGACTACATCTCCAACAGCCTGACTAAACTTTCTAACGTCTGGGATAATAATATAGCAAGATGACCCATCCGGGGTCACCCATTCTAACGTCCGGGGCCACCAATGTGGCGAGGCGAAGTAACCACACGTTGCTGTGCTAGTGGAGATCTTTACTCTTCGCATGCCATCACAAAACTGATACAACAAAGTCCAAAACGCAAAGACAAAGCCAACAGGTTCAAAGCATCAAAGGATCATAGAGACATGCCTACTGGGTGAGAGACATGGTCCTAGTGTCCGCCCTACAGCTCCCCCCCGAACACCCAGAAAGGCATAACGGAAAACCCCACAGGGTATTCACCAGTCTACTGGTAAATCCAGCACCTACTGCTGTCCGTAATGAAAACTGTCAAATCTTACACAGTGTCCCTTTAAGTTTCATCTTTCTTGACTGAATTAACATCAATTGCTTTTGGTTATTCAGACGTGAAAATGACCATTTTATGCACTGAAGATGACTTTTAGGCAGGCTAGACTGTGAATGCTATAACGTGTTAGCCGTGAAGAAGTGATTTGGGAGAAAATATTAAACATTGCTTGGAGAGGAATTTGACATCATTCCTCATCTTCATGTTGTGATTATTTTATGGCTACAAAGTAAGCACTGGCAGAATATTTCTATGACTCCATGCACTAAAGCTCCGTGGAGTTCGTTTACACTCACTACAAACAAACAGTACATGCTTACTTATGTAAAGTTCTGCTAGACAGCTCGGTAGTGGATGTAAACGTGTCTACATACACCGCTTGCACAGTATTCATCTAGGTCTGTTCACTTTGCAAACCACCGTCAGAAAATGTAAATGGAGCTCAACAGATATGAACAAATTTACTAACACACACACGCACACAAGAAACACAGTCAATCAATATGTCATTAGACATTGTAATGGCATCTCAGCTTTACAGGCCACTGTAGGCTTTTCTAAGCTGTCATGTGTCAGTGATCAATTGACATGATGGAATAATCAATTTCATTTAAAACTCAATGATACATGTCAGCAACATGGTCAAGGAGCAGTTTGGGGGAAAAAAAGACTACTGAAGACATTTAGGTTTTATTTGTGAAATTAAACCTTCATTCATTACACTATAAAACGGAATGGCAGTAATATGACAAATATCTTTTATAGTAAGCAGTTTTATTTACCTGTCACCGCCAATAATGAAAAAAATTTAGAGAAAAAGAATTTTAGCACATTCCTTCCCCTAGATTTATAAAAATGAACCTTCAGAGCCAGCAAGAAAGGGCCATAAATCTTTTTTTTTTTTTTCCCATGGCTTTCACTGTCAGCTACCATTTCAGCTGCACACAACTATGTCACATAAATTGTTGTAACAACATTACTGTAGCAGGCTGCACAAATAACAACTGGGCTACGTTTGTTCAGCAAGTATGAGGTAGACACATTCAGCATTTTTTACTCAAATTTTGAAATTGTTCACAGTTGTTGTCATGTGACTCGCTCGAACTAAGGAAATAGAACTGTAAAACACATCATACATCCTGTCTAATTTGACAATGTGAAATTAGGCCAAATCTCATGTAAGAGAGTCTCCTCAGCATACTGCTGAGCTAATGGCAATAGTTGATTTTGTTATTATATAGACTAAAGGAGGTGCTAAGGGTGACTGCACTTTGAGGCCCGACTATTAAAAATATGAATGTTTTCTTTGTGAATTTCAACCAAATTAAGGGTCAGTCAACAACCTGGAATAGATTTTGCTTCTTGCGTTTCACTGCAGTTAAACAGGACTAACGTGCAAACGGGTCAAAAACAAGAATACACTGGTGGTGACAAAGATAAACATGTCTGTCAAGCAAAAGACAGAACTATCGCTTAACTAAACGAAATACCATAAACGTAACGGTCTTAAATGAGAAATGTCAAAACATTTATTTATTGCCAGTCGAAACAAATACCCGGCCACAAACTTCAGACAATACAAGAAGAGTAGAGATGGACACTAAAATCATTAAAAGATAATAGGGAGAGATGGATGATTCACTATTTCTATTCGGTCATGTCAAATTAATAGTAACAAATTCATTTTATAATTGTCTTCATAACACATATACTAAGTCTGAGAAAGATTTGTGTGTATTTTCTAACAATACTATTAATCTAAGCGAATGGAAAATACGAGTCAACTTAAAAGAGGCTGCCAATAACACCATGCCTAAAGCTTAGTGGACAGCCCCGCCCTCGCCTGACCCACACATTGTCAATTGGCTTTCTCTACTTAACGTCATCTATTGCTGAAAGTATGACACAAAAACACAATTACAGTAGCTTCTTTAAGGCAGATACTTCCTTATTTAACTTTCACTCCATCCACACAAGAACTGAGTCACAAATTGATCAAGTGAAATGTTCAGAAATGTTCTGTGCGTTGAGTGTCAACCAGCAAGTCTCATGGGAAGCTGCAGTGAAATTGATGCATGCCAAGCAAAGACACATGGATGGATTGGGAAGCCCTGCCTTTGCCAAGGGGAAGATAAGTGCCGAGGCTGCAGTAATGGAGTGATGGAGAAGGATGATGATGGGACGGAAAAGGGAGAAATGAAAAAAAGTCGAAAACAATACAGCACAGCTGGTGCACCGGGCATTGCTCGAACCAACAATGGCAAGTAAAACTGACCTTCATTCAGGTTGATATATGATATTTCAGCTTTGCTGATTGGCCTACCTTTAACAACAAGCCCTGGCAAAGCAAACATTCCCATTTGAACCATCTGTGTCTCATCCCTGAACAAACAGATATCCCTGTGGAGGCTACATGTCAGGGGAGAGGGACACTTAGGTGTTGACTGATTCGCTCTTAATGATTCGGGGTAGGATGACGTTACAAGTAAATAAATACATAAATGCTAACACTTTATGTACTGTACAGACAAGAGCTGGGAAAGACAGGCTCAAAATACATACTTATTGCCAACAATAGGATGAATAAAAGTTGTTGCCTGCAAATAAACTTACCCATGTCCCTATAAATGTAAACAAAATTCTGCCTGCAGTATAAAGCACTTCAGGTACATGCATACATTTTTCAGGCCAGGAAAAGAAGCCTTTCTACAAAAAAGGCTTTAGGCATTCCCCCATACATGTGAGGCCATCCGTGCACAAAAACCCCTCTCTGATGGTGCACCGAGGAATATAATTTTCTTGCATACTGTACATGACTCAGCTGTGAAACATTTACTCCATGTTGCTGCTATGTTTGGTGAACTTCCCGACTCTCTTATTGTGCAATTAAGACTGGTAAAAAGTGATACACTGTGACTTGTGAAATAAAAAAAATTAAAAAAGAAAAATACACTGTATTTGATGTATTAATGGCTGGTCAATAAAACCAAATAATTGGCGTAATTCTTTATTTTAAAAATCGACTATTTGAAATTGAGCCAAATTGTGAAATTGAGCATTTGTACAAGTGGCAGAGTTCTGGATGGGTGGTTTACATAAAATGTTTACAATAGGTACTACTACTTGAAATATTTAAGCATGTTATGCACAAGCTATGAATAGCTATTTATTTGCAAAAGCAGTGAATGTTTAGTTTAGGTTAAAACTCCTCAAAATAATCTGCATACATTATTGTTCTCTGAAAATGTTTGTTTCAAATCAAACATTTGAATACACATTTGTTGGGTTTATTACTTCAATTAAAATTGATTAAAATCATAACCATCCTGAATGATTGGAAACATTTGAGATTTTGTTTTTTGCACATTTTGCCCACTTCTAATAAACAGAAAAGGTAGAACAATACCTGTTCACACTGCCACAGAGCCAACATTCACACAAATAAACTTCAGGGTCACTCATTCTAAATAGCATGCAACCAAAACAATAACTATGTTCTTTGACAAAAACATCACCATTGACGTGTAAACAAGGGCCAAAAACTACATCTATTTCACCCATTTTCTTTAAGGAGTCCTTTAGCCATAGCTTTGGTGATGTGATTTTTTTTCTTTCATTCCCTAGCAGAAGAAGAAAACAGTTCCTTCCTCTCATTCTCCATCCACACCTAATGCCTACTGCAGTCAAATGTAAACACAAGGCGTGGGTATTTTGCACTCATTTCTCATTGAACAAACCCCTCCCGGCCCACCCTAGCTTACCTTCTACATATATTTCACAAGCCAATGACACAAAATACACATGCACCAACACAAATAAAGCACATTACACGTTGGCTTACTCCCCCAAAGCAAACGTACACACACAGAGTAATAGTTGCTGAGCTAATAATGCACTATCCAGAGCAAATCTGTGAGCACTAAAGGAACAAATAGCTTTTTTTTTTTTTTTTAATAAAATATGTCATCAAATTCAAATTGGTTTACGGACCAAGGGCTTATCTTGATGGAAACAAAATGCTCTCTTGACCTTGGGTTAATGTTTAAAATATGCACCAACATTAGTGGATATGAGCTATGGAGACCAAAAGTAAGTCATTGTGATCTTAACAGGCATGTTGAGATAAAACACAATGCGGCAGTGGAGAAAGTTGGAACGGATGTGGAAAAGGCTGGTTAAACATTACAATAACGTTGATAAAAAAAAACAAATGCAAAACAAATAAATTTAGAAACAATGTTGAAGTCAAGATCATTTCAAACTGTTTTAACCACACTATAAAAGACCAAGCTCCAAAATAATTATTAGAGTGGCATGTAGATTTCCCTCAGTCTTGCCTGCTCTAATTAAGCCGATATTACTCATCTATAAAAACAAAAATTGAACACATTAATGTCTCATTTGACTAAGTCCATTTCATTGCGGCAAATGATAGCAGTAATTTTGCTTCCAAACAATATGTGCAATTGTCTGTCAGGAAACGTAGCTGCTCTTGGATCACTTCCTTCTCAATGTCCCATGCACAATCACCTTGCAATTGACTAGCAACCTGTCCAACATGAAGACCATCTTAGCTAGCTGGGCTATACTTAACAGCAGTACAGAAAAAGGATGGCTTTAAACATTGAAAATGGAAAGCCTGAATTTTAGGGTGACCCATCTTTGCGTGAAAATACAGTATCTTATGCTCAATGTGAAACGAGCAAAATCAGGAAGTTCCTTAGCTGTTTTCCTTTGCTTTATTTAGGCCAATAGGTTGAAATAAAATAACACAACTCCAACCCCAATTCCAAGGAAGTTGGGATATTGTTTAAAATGGAAACAATGTACGACGACTTGCAAATTATCTCCAACCTCTTTTCAACTGAGGACTTCTGGGAATGCCAATAGCTTTTGTACACGATCCATTTGATAAATATTGTCATTGAACCTACAAAGACAAGCTATTTAATATTTAAAATGATGAACTAAAGCAATTGGATGTCTGCAACCTGTATCAAAAAACTGGGAGGGGGCCAACAAAAGACAAGGAAAGTTGAGGAATACCTGTTTGGAACTTTCAACTGACCAACAGGTTCATTGGAAACAGGTGAAAGTCATGTTAGGGTATATAAGGCGTATCCCCAAAAGTCTCAGTCTTTCACAACTAAAAATAGGGCGGGAATCACCACTTTGTGAGCAGCTGCGTGAAGACGAATCATCCACAGCTTTACTATTTAAACACAATATTTCAAAGTTCTCTGCTAAAGTTTTCATCAGGAATGAGAGAAAAAAATTACAAACTTTTTTCGGGGTTGACCTCATATAGTTTTATATAAATATTACAAATGTGAATGTGCACTTTCACACGTTTGAAGAAACACTAGACGATTTGAAATGCTTGAAAAACTTTGTGTTTGTGCTGTTTTGCATTTTTATTTATTTTTTAGGGCCCCCCAAGTATAAAAGTCTGGCTACGCCAGTTAAGTTTTCTTTAACGGGATGTAGACAAAAATTAGCAGCTCGTGGCAAAAAGTAGAAAGTGTCATTTATGCTTTCGTAAGAGTTTAAATCATAGTTTTAGACTTAGTTTTTTTTCTGTATACTCTACAGAGGTAACGAGTATATTTTAATTTGATAAGTCTTTGTATTATTATACTTAAAGTTATACTTTGCTGTATGTTTTTCAGTACAAGCCAAGAACAGTATACTTAAGCAAAGTTATCTGAAGTTTATGAAATATACTATGTAAAAAGTAAACTTAAAAATATACTGCTTTAGTTTTAGGATGGAAATAAGTACAGTCATACGATAATTACATAAAATACGTATTTTTTCCGGTATACATCATTCATCCATAGTTATTCTCAATTTGAATATGATCACAAATCTGTGCTTCAAAGTAGTCATTAACATATTAGAATCTATAAAAGCAAGCAAATATCCCAAATATGATGCATATTATTGTAATGTTCATTGTCACATTAAATCCATATGCTTTTGAGCAGGTTCGCTGATTTACGACACATTGCATTTCTGAATCGTCCCAGCGTTTAATTTTGTCAAACCCATCTGAAATGTTTCTTCATATGAAACTGGCATCACATGACAGCAGAGACTGCTTTAGATGCTCAACAGCAGCAGGCCAGCACAATGACACCCCAGTGGGGTGCTTAGCTTTGAACACAGCAAATACAGTGAAATGGATTTTTTTTCCCAGCTGATGAGCTTAATTGAAGTGCTGGAGTGTGAAGTACGATTTGCATACTAATGATTGGAAAGAAGATTATTGACAGCTATTCATCAGTTGTCAAAAAAGATATTCTGTATATTTAATTGGATTGTTTTAGGTGTAGCAGGCAAAATATCTTAAATACAACTTGAAATACATTAAAATTAATGTAAATGTTCAGACCAGACTAATATGACTCTATGGGAGCTGATGGTTACAACACTGTGACTTATATTATTTCACATTCAAATTAAGAAAAAACATGTACAACAAATAAATAAATAAATACTAACCTGCGGAGACAGGGCAGTGGGAGGCTGAGTAAAGAGTGCGGAGTGGGCTGCTGACCGGAGGCCATGTGCTTTCCTGACAGTCTGGCGCGTGAATGGCGCAGACAGTACCTCCTGCTGATGAGAAGACATATGAAGATGAAGAAATAAGTTCGGGAACATCAGCAGCAGCTCAAATTGGAAATTAAGTGACTGTGATGTAGCACTGTTTAACAACAGCAGGGTTTACAGTAGCTTCCTAAAAAGAGGATTAAAATAATGAAGCGTGAAAGTGGGTGCTGTTTGGCTTTTTCTCCCTGTTCGTCCTTCTCATCACATACTACAGGGATTTACTTTTCGCTGCAATTCAAATACACCATGTCTTTGCAAAAGTCTGTGCAAGATTTTATCATACAACCCGTGTGCATATTAAATTATCAAAGCTCAGAGTAAATATTAGTCAGTATTTTAACTAAGAAATAACCAAAAGTCACATCACTAAACTGAATGAAAGCGCACCAATTAACAGTTACATTTACAGTGTACCCCCGTGCTTTGTCTTTTTATTTCTCCAAAGCTGTCCTCATAAATGAACTCGGTACACTCGGCAACCTCTAAAGTCTAATGCCAGAGGAAAGGATGATTTCTAGTTCCACCATTTGATATGGGATGAGGTCAACCAGCAATACAGAACAGAATGTATTTGACCTGACATGGAAGATGAGAAGCAGCAATCAGTTTTAAAAACTTCACCGGAACATTTGGGCGGTATATTATATCAAGTCTGTCAGTTAAGTTCCACGAAAGGCGCGCTGCACATTATATGTTTGCCACAGCTGGGCCAACACCCAAAAAGGTTTAACCTAGGACTCTGGTAATCATACAGTACAAAGGGAGCGGGCCCATGTTGTGTCTTAACATATCTACAGCGTGCTTTGAGGCAAGCCTTGAGTAAAACTAAATACTTGTAAAAAGCTAAAATTAAGATTTGCTACAGCAATATTAAACTAATACTATAGCAACGTTCATATTCAAAACTTAAGACAAGCAAGTCACAGTGCAAATATGACTTAAGTGTTAGAAAATATTTCACACCAACGGTTCAATACGAGAAAAGCAGAAACACACAAACTGCTAATGTTTGAATGTCATTGACTGGAAACAATTACTGTGTGCTGGACGATTAATGAAAGACTTTCTATTAATGTTAAAATGTTTTGAAAAATAAACTACAGCAACTTTGTTTAGCCCGAGCAAAGCAATTCGATGCTTGACCACTCTACCAGTTTCACAGAGGACAGAGCAATAAAGCTCACATTAAGATAAGCAGTGAACCTTGGTACAGTGATCGAGTGTTGCTGTAGGATTATTGCCTTTTGCTTATCTATTTTAGGTCAGGCATACTGCATCAACCCTTACGTGGGGCGTGCCTTCAAGCTTGCAGTGACTACAAACCGTCGTTCAATCCACTTGTAGTCCTTAAAAAGAAGCACTTTTTAAAACAAGAATGCCACAGCAATTTAAGCAGTGCATTGGTTTACTTTTAAATAATGCCTTAAAAGTCATTGGCAATCAAAATTACACAAAATATTGTATTACCATTACAAAAAAGAAGAAGTATTAAGATTTTGGATGCTAACTCCATTCATTGTTTTAAGATGCATCTCAGAATGAGAGACAATGCTTTAAACAGTGTAAAAATGCAGAACAAAAAGACAAATTGAAAAGCAAATTGAAAAACATTTCAAACCGACACACTAAAATGTGAGCGCTTTCTTTGGATGTGCAGTATATACCTCATGAAGTGTGTGGAGAGTATCAATTGTGACCTATCTGTACCATCAGGCCTGTCGGCCATCGAGGGGATGCCCAATCTATTTCTGGAAATGTGATTGTCAGAGAAGACAACAGCTATTCTCTCTTGATACCTGCCCTACAACAAACCAAGTAGAATCATACAACAATCCATACATGCGCAAAAGACACATCTCAGTCTCCTGACACCTGAGAACTAGCAGGTTAAAGCACAAAAGCAGCACCTTTCTTCTTTCATGGATATAATACAGCAGACAAGGTCAAAATACAGTATTTCTTTCTGGAGTGAGAAATCAGATGTGAGGCTTAACAATGTCAGAAATGCCACTTGCTTCAGAATGTCAACGGTGTTGTCCAAATGAGTTTAGCAAAGGTGTATTGAGATTTGCTGACAATTAGAATTCAACTATTTTTGCTGGTCACCCAAAACTATAACTGAAATACAAATGTTATGCCTTCAGGATTTGACTTTAACTCTTCCACTTTTGCACAATGGCTTCTACTCTTTACCATCAGTTATTGTGAATTTGCTGACACCTGAAACCGACCTGGTTCATTGGAACACAAGGAAGTGATCAGAGCCCAGACCGCAATACAGCAGTCATGTTTTAATTGGGTTTATCTTGTTAATCTTTCAGATTTCAACGAGGTGAGGGACACATCTGAGACATGTCGGACCATGCTCATTGATTCTCACTGGCTGCCTGAACCGCTTACTTGTTGACTTTGCCCAAGCTCACCTGAATTGATTCTGCCACTCTTAATGAGTAGAAAAAGCTCATTGTTAAAGACACAGATGGCTGGCTCCTCAAAGATGAACAAGACAGCATAAAAAAATCCCAATGACTAATGAATAATCTTATCTATCCCAAGTGCTGCATCAAGTAGTAGTTATCTGTTTTAGAACATTAAACACCTGTCAGTCTGCCCATATAAACAGAATGTTAACTCCTGGTCTCTTAACATCCTGTTGCTAATGTAATTCCTTCCCTCCCAACCAATTGAAACCCTAGAATAATATTTTTAAAAAACGCTCCCATGCACAAACAATGCCTCTGGTCAAGTTCTACATAATCTTTGGTCAGAATCATACCAAAAGATTGTTAAATATAATGCGTAGAGCATGGAACAAATGCACGCTGACTTCTAAAGAAAGGAGAGTAGACTAAGTATGAACAACCTGTTTCATGCTCTTTTGTCATCAATTGTGTTGAATGTACATTTGCCTCATATTGCATACTGAGAATAGTCTGACATCTACAACTTTATGTTTTAGCATTAATGCAACGCCTTATGGTGACAATGCAGCAAAAACTGAAATATCACCGCTGCAATAAATGATGTGCTATCTTAACATACCATCTTTCATTCTCATATCTTTCAGTTCTTTCAGTTGCTCATTCACCATCCCTACACTTCTAAAGGAAAATCACTTAGAGGACTGGAGAAGAGGAAAGATGGCGGGGGGCAAGTGTGGGCAGGCGAAAGGCAATCACTGGCCACAGAGAGCAAAATGAAGCGAGGGATATTGGAGCTGGAAAAGGAAAAGAAAAATGACATTTCCAATACATTAACCACATATAGTACAACCAGTGTCTACCCATGCTGACTAAAGGGGCCCACCCTTTAGTTTTTTACTACTGAGTGACCGCAAGCCAATGAAGGCATTTGAAGCATATGTGAGTTGATATCGTCAAGAGGGGATTCCCTGGAAGTTCGCTGATGACAAGCAAAAGGTCAAAATCATAAAACCGCACACCCATGGAAACCAAGCGAGTTTAGTCGGATTTCTGTCCAAATGAGAGGCAAATTCCTCACATTTTCAAAAAAAGCAAGCCGTTACTCACATTTGCATCTGAGGCACTTGCAGCAAGCTGGCAAAAATTCTCACTTATGCAGCATTATTTGTGAGTCTATTTTATTATGTGTCGGTCTAAGTTTTTAAAGCCTCGACAGCAAAAAGACACTTGCTTTCTTGGAAGACAAACGGCTGATCAGTCATGGCCCTCTAATTAAGTGCATTAAATTTGAATAAGGCAGGAAACCCTCTCTCATCCAATTGTTCATTCTCCTTGTAAGCGGGATACATTGTATTCCCTCATTTGTCTTCATGACTGTTTCTTTACTCAAATGCAATGAATATCAGGCATCCATTGGGGTTAGGCATGAAATTGGGAGACATTTTTGTTAATTTAGCAGAATTATACATTTACATACAGTATTTTTAACATTTTAATTTACAGTAACATGTAATTGAAATAACCAGTATAACATGTATATAATTAGGTCCAAAACATAATAATAAATAATTTCAGACAGTAATACTGACTCAGTTAATCATTTCCCTGGCCACCACAATACTGTTACTGTACATACCTTTAGTGTCTCTCTCAAAACAAGGTACACTCTTGACGCTTGATTTCATTGGATCCCAAGTAACAGGTACTAAATTGCCTGCACTCGCAAACAGATTGCATGCACTGTTGGTGGGCGTGCTCCATGTTATCCACTACAAATTGTATGCAAAACGGGCATAAATATCTGCCAAATGGCCAAAATTGGGAGAATTTCCTTTTGCATGTTGTGAGAGGAGCATCTACAAATGTCACATGATTTTATTATGTCCAGAGTGGTTTATCAAAACATAACCAAATAATTTATTATATTTTTTGACAATCAGAGACGGGGGAGTGCCCATACCAAGTTTCAGATATTGGGCTTTATCGCAAGGTATCAATGGACGTTGACACTAGTATCGGCTGCTCTCTTGGAGCAGTTTTAATAGTCACAAAATAGAAATGGTATTTGTTTATGTGCCATTAATTTAAAAAAAAATTGAAGGAAAATGCTATATTGGAATAGGTAAGTCTTTTTTTGATGATCAGTTATTGTTTTTTGAGGGGAAATTTTGCATATCAAAAGTATTTGCGGTATTGGCATCGATCGGACAAGTGGTCTTGAACATTCCCAAAATTACAGTAATTCTTTAAATAGCACATGTGAAATGCAGGTGCAAACCATATGTAAGGCGGTATCAGTGTAGTAAAGACAAAATTACTGATATCAATAAATATTGTGAGGGTGGCAGTTATGCTATCTAGTATTCATGTGAACAATTTATGTATCAATTACTGTACAGTATTGGGCACAGTTGGTCAAACACAAGCTGCAATACAGAAATATCTTTATGGGTGATGTAGAAACCATTTAAAGTTGAAAAGGGAAGAACACCACAAAGCTGTGACAACAATATAAACCAGCCAGAAGGGAACATGGATGCACTATCACTATCTGGTTTCACAAGTTATCGGCTAACAAACATGGAAGCACTCACCCACGCACACATGTGATGTAATCACAACTTTGATGCATACGCAAATACAAGAATCAGGGTTAGCGAATTGAGTGTGGAGGGAGGAGGCTGTCAGCATTACTCACTGTAGTGCTGATGAATGAGCAGGCACAACCACCTTTCATTCATAATGGAAAACAGCAACTTTCGAAGGTTTATCCCAGGTGTGTAAGGAAAAAATGATACACCTCAAACAAGCGGACAAAACTAGCCCATTTGCCATTAAATCGGTTTCTACTGTATTCTTCAAGGTGTAATCGGACGAACTCTAATAAAATCATCATAAAGTTGGAAAGGTTGATGTATCTGAAAATGACACACACAAAAACTCCAAGTTTATTACACAACTGAATTAATCACTGTTACATAATGATTTTAAATGGTGTTCCTAAGGGCTTGCAAGTAAGGATCAACTCAATATGAAGGACAGAAATGATTTAAAGTAGACCTGGGGGACATTGAAAACATTACATGGAATGTGCAGTCAGCTTAATTTCAGACAAAAAAAGCACAAACACACACCCCTGGCCACTCTGTTAAAACTGACGATCAGTCATACAGAGAGAGTACTCACTCACTCACTCACTCACTCACTCACTCACTCACTCACTCACTCACTCACTCACAGTTTGTGGAGCAGCCGCAAGTATGACACAATGAGTACGCATTCTGCTGAAGTTCACTTCATCAATCATTTCATTTTTTTTTTTTTTCTGGTGAGCAGACATGTTGAATGGCTTTCCTCCGGACATGATACAATTCAGGCATCTTTTCACGTTTACATTCACAGAACGTACCTTCACAACCACCCTGTGATGGGAATCAATCCATCATCCAAACAGCATAACAAAACGTTAACCAGCCTTTCATTAATTTTCTTTTTTTATTTGAGGTAATAGAAAATGGTCATACAATTATGACATATCTCAGTGGTTGAAGGGGACAGATGTGCAATTCAGTGTCTATAATTAATCGCAATAATTGTCTGGACATGTCTGTTGAAACACCACCAGTATAACATGTTGAGAAAGGTGATAATGATTGGACAACCTTCATAAACGTAAGCTGCAGCAGAAAGGACATTTTCAGTGTTTATACAGTTACCTTGGCAACGGCAGCACAGCAACTTTAAAACCTCTCCACACATTCATGACCATTATTTTAAAATGAACTTTTATTTTTTTTATCAAGCAGAAAGGCGCAGTAGTAGGGATTTATAAAGTCTTCACACACTACATTATAAATGGCCTCAGGCTGACAATGCAAAAGCAATGAAATGGTGTTGGAATTCTCCCACAAAAGTCCATGCCCTTCCATTTAATCCTTCCATCGCCTGAGCTTTGTTCATCAAGTTCATGAGCAGGTTGGGTTATCCCTTGGGTTACCCCCTTAAGACCAAAGCAAGTAAGGGCTAGAGCAGTACAAGTTGAAACAGCAGCTTCACTGATTCGTTCCATTACAAGGTATTCTGTTTACCAATTATTTTGTGTGTGTGTGTGTGTGTGTGTGTGTGTGTTTATTGATCTATTATTGATTTATAGTAAGATGACTGCTATGATAAATGATCAACATCATCCTCATGTATGGAAAATATTGAAATACTTCATGAATATAAAGAGGAGTTGGACTCTCTACAAGTATAAATGGTTGACATAATCCACAAATAACATCAGCCGAGTTTTTCCATATCCATAAATAGACACAGCACACCACCGATGGAACACAATGCTATTTTAAATTGTTATGGCATGTGCCCGGAGGAGAAAAAAAAACCCTCATGTAACAGATGATTTTAAACAGAGCAGTTGTGTCAAGTCTTTCATTATTTTACTCCAGTAAGGAACTAAGAGTGCAATTGAATGAATATATTAGGTTTGATGAATAGTATCAGTGCCTCAATGAGAACATTTGTGTTGTTTCAGAAGCAATAGTGGTTCTAAAAATAGTGGTGAAAGTAAAGAAAAAAAAAAAGAAATAGCAAGCAAGGACACAGAAATGTAGGGTACCTACCCACTGTATGTCAAGCCAAGTCAAGTCAAGTACTCAAGTACAGTACATCCATACAACTGGTAGAAACCTGCACACCGTGAAGAGGGAACCAAGTAACCCTTGAAATAAATATGAGATGTGCTGAATAGCCATAATCAACTTTATTGAGTTGAATCTAGACAAACACATGACCTTCAGGGATTTATTTATGTATTAATTTTGCAAATTCCCAAAACCAGAGTCATATTTATTCTACCCTCCAAGATTTGAAGTGACACAGACAACCGCAAAACTCACCTTTGAAATTGCCAGTACCTCTTTGATTTTTGGAAGGATCTTCTTTTACTTGTGCATTTTATTTTATTTTTTTCAATTCAAATTAACCAAGAATCATTCACTAACTGCACTATTTAAGCCAAAACTAAACACTGTCTCCATGGTAATTCTCTAACAGAAGTGTCCTCCAACATCTCCTATTTATAGACTAGTGGATGACTGGTTAGTTGGCAAAGGATGAGTAACACTAGTGAAACTGGAAACATGTCTGAAGCCTTGAATGCCATATCTTTGTCCTTGCATCTTTGCTTTCTAACAAAAGACTTTGAACGAGCAGAACAATCATGAGAGTTCAATGAGCAGGTTCAATTTGTCTGAAGCATGACAGGCCCGCATGCATTGAGGTGTGTGTGGTGCCAGCGTTCAGTATGGGAGCCTGAGTAATGACACAGATGGTAGTCATAGTGACACAAATGTACGGTAGTCGTTGCACAATTGACATCCACCATCAACAATATTTGTGCATTTGCTCGCAAGAATCTGTAGCTTTGCTGTCTACCAGCCCTTCTAAAATAGTGAGCGAAGTGAACATTTGTTGAAAATGTATTAACCGTAACTCCCCAAATATAAGACACACTTTTTTTACCCCCAAAATAAAGGGTTAGGGTAACAACAATGGATGGCAGAATGGCTGTCATACCAGAGCCACAATATTTTCAATGTTACATTTAAGGTGGATTGGTGTGGTATTTGGCCATGGTATTTTGTACTGTGACAGCAACGTCACAGTTTGAGAGAGAGAGAGAGAGAAAAACATATTGTTCTCCCTCCCTCAAAATATTTTAAAAATTCAAGCTACTTCGCCCCTTTATTAGCAAAGAATTGTGAGGTTTTTTACGTGTTTGTTATGTGCGAGTCGGATGAATGTGACCTGGTCATGAGATATGGGTCGGATATTTCATTGCTCAAACTTGCAAATCAAAGTTGGAATTTGATTAGCTGAAGTCACACACATTTCTGCCGCATTTGATTGAGTAAATATGATAGCAGCTGGTCATGTAACATCACAATTCTTAATCATATAATTACCCAGCGCTACTAATATAGACTTTCATTAGGCAATCTGTGAGATGTTGGGTGATTGACATAGAGTATTGTATAGTACATGTATGCCGATGCAACATATAGTATAGTATTGACATTTCATTTATTTTTTTTTCTGCCCTATACTACACACTATTCAATTACCTGATGGACTTGAGTGATTCTCCAAAGTACCAAGAGTGAACTCACTGTTATTGTGATGCTTTTTACGTGTGTGCCTTCCCCTTTTCTTGCGCCATGCTTACATTGCTCTTTTGAACAGGCATGCTAAATCTACGTTACTTCAGTTAATGATCCGTTGCTGATATAAAAGTCATTAAAAAAAGGGAGCTACAGTATATCCACAAATTCATTTAAAAGCTTACAGTTCTGTAGACATGAAGAGTGAGCAATTAGTATTAGAGATAGGCAGTAAGAGTCTGCAACTAATGCTTTGACTTCATGCTACGGGAGGTCTGTTGAAAAGAGGCATGTGTCCTTATTATCCACATGCAAAGTGGCTCTCCTGTGTCTGCTTTCGATGTGTAATTACAGTGTAAACAAGGCAGCCGATGCAAACGGTCTCATGGACTCACTGACTGTGCTCAGAGACTGATTCGTCGCAGTTAAGGTTCAGTACTTGACTTCTGCCTCTAATGAGATTAACAACATCTGTCATAAAATACAAAAACATTTCAAACAAGCAATGATACAGGGAGAAAGGCCAAAACAGCAACTGTATGACGTTAGTAGTGGATGGAAGATACATGTTTCTATCTCGCAAAAAAGGTCATAACTTCCCAAAAAACACTAGAGCTTCATTAACCAAGAATACAATCTGTCCCTACAATTTATAGTCACTTGGTTTTAAGTGTTTGAATCTCCAATAGTAGAGGGCAATCAAGCACAAAACGTGCCCAGTCTGTTCATCTAGAAGTAACCAAGGAAGAAGAGGAATAGTCAGAGGAAACTATTCGCCTTATAGTAGCTAAGAGAGAGCTCACAAATTTACTCATGAAATATTGTTGAAGCATAGTGTGTAAATGACTTTAGTTTAAGGACACTTATATGTGTAATGTACATTTAACATGATGTGTGAACTAAATGGTAGTTATTTTATTTTTTTTACTTAAATGGTAATCACAAATGTGCTACTGCTTATCACAATTGAAAACCAGAAAGTTGGTAAATTTTCATGGTGTCTAAATATTTGTTTGTATAGGTGATTATGAGTAGTTAAATCCTATCACTTCAAACTCATGTTCAACTTTAGATTATTTCTTAAAAAAAATTTTAAAAAAACCTGGGGAGGGATATTTATTCGATTATTTGATAGGATAATCAACGAGATAATTGATTTCAAAAAGACAGACATACATACAAACAACGACTTGATTTCATCAAGCATGCATGTTTTCAAATGTAACGGACGATGAAGAAAATACACACAAGAATGGGAAGAGCATGCACGTGCAGAAAGGAGGACGTAAAATGAGATTAAAACCTCAATCCATCGAGTCACCCTAATTTAATACAGTCATTGTTCAAAGTTGATAGCTATTTTCATATACAGTAATAGATTGAAGCAAAAAGTACTTTTACGTCACATTTGTAAAAGTCAGTGAGATAACACTACAAAAACAATATTATGTCTGGCTATCTGAATTCTGAATCTCAGATTACTTAATTTCCATTGATCAGGGATTGATGAACACTATTCTTCTGCTTGAGTCCCATTTAATATGTCTTCAATCTTCACGGTCACTTAATCGTTCCAGAGACAAGCAAAGACTAGCAGTAAAGTTCTCAAGTGACAGCTGCAAGTTGCAACCAATGTGGCAACTGATCAGAGTGAATAGGGGGCCAAACAAAAAGGAAATAAGCAACAGGACTGCTTCGCAACATGCATTTCTAAGCCACTATGGAGAAAGAATCTTCTCAAGTGGAAACAAACATGCCCTCCCATTAACTGTGACGCCCTCAACACAAGAGTGATGCCACATTCATCCCATTAAACTGAAAGCAACAAAGCCCTCATTTACATAGCAACAGAACACCAATAGGTTTCACTCAGCAGTGAAGTCTGTATGCCGATAATTTACCAGCAGAGAAGCCTGATATGTCTTGTGCACAGTAGAGACATTTGATCTTGATTTTGTCTGTAACACAGCAACAAAAGGGCAAGAGGTGCAGGGGGGTGCTAGTACAAGGCTGCACTCACTATTAATGGTTTGTCATAGGCAAAAGTATGTACAATTTGTAGTGCTTTGCCAAGCAGGGTCTCGAGCTGACACTATTCATCTCATGCTGCCATTATACAACATTCAATGAAGTATATAATGCATGTGCTAATGTGTGCTTACTTTTGTTTTTGTGACTTGAACTGCAGTGTTGACAACAGTATATTCCACGGTCTCCAGTTTGATGCACCTTTTTGTTTTCTTGCTGCTTTAAGTCTCCACTACAAAGGACAAAGAGACAAAAACTCCAGAGGGCAAGGCAAGTGAAGCTAAGGTGAGCCAAAACCGTCCTTAGTGCTGTACTGTGTCGTGGAAAAGTGAGCGGTTAACCTTGATGGCATGGGCTTGACAGTGAATTGGACAACCATTTATATATCCTGAACAATATGTTTTCTCTTGAGTGTGCTGGTTTGTAGTTTTATAAACTATAACAATGGAGTCTTTACACTGCCAAATTTCTATGGGACTATGATATTTTTATTGCATGCTGCACAAGTCAGCCATCAGGAAGAAGCTTCCTCTTGGAGTGGCGTATCCAACAGATACCAGAATTTTGTGGTTTGTAGTTCCATTGTATAAGTCTGAAAGCAGTAAAAAGCTTTAACATTAAAATTGCATGCAGTGGCCAGCTTTACTATGTAAAACTGATTTTCCAGGTCATATGCAGTTATTATAGTGATGGCAGCCCATTTTCTCTTGCGTGAGAGGTGAGCTTGAGGGCGAGGGAATCCTCTGTCAATAACAGGACTCTTTCATACAGAGCAGCAACCAATTGCAAAGTGCCTCACTGTTGGCAAGATGATGATTTTCTGCTGCAGCCAATCAGTTGTTGATGATGCTTCTCTTTCTGCCATATACTGATATGATTGTCTGTCCTTTTGGCACAATTACAATTATTCAATTGCTGCTGTCAACGCACACCGTATTGTTTCAGTTCAGTCAAGTGAGTGGAAAAGTTCACAAAATGGGTTAAAACAATGGATTATGATATAAAAAGGCTCAACACAAAATAATCAGACAACTACTCTGTTCTTTCCGTTAAAATACACGAGATCTAAACTTGAATTAATGCATTCTTGTACCAGACCTAAGATGTTTTACTGGCATGAAAGGAAAAATTGACTTAACAGGTTTTTAGAAAAAGGTGAGATAGGAAATAAATTGGCAAACAACCAACAATCACGGAAGCACTATTTTATTTTTTTTTTTGTAATAGATGGCTGCACACGTCTATATTTAAAACAATGACAACTACAGATCATTTCAATTTTGAAGTTGATTTTGACGCATGGAGCCGCGCTTAACTCGCGGAGCAGATCAAGCATAAACCTAGCATAAACCGCACTTTTTGCAGGATTTGCTCGCTTGCTATTTCTTAATCTTCATGAAATCTTAAGCTTGTGTTTGCCCCCTGGCGGTAGGATGACTGAAAGTGCTTGATTTGACATGTACAGTACTACGTAGCCGGCTTTTTAAAAGTTAATATCGCCGATTATCATCTTAATTAATCGTGGCAGCCAATATTGTGATCTCGTGCAGCCCTAAGTGGTTGTATACGACAGTACATTTTGTGACGTTTTTTCAAGACACGATTACAAAGCAAAGCTTGGTACCCCTCCTACAATCACAAAAGACCAAGATCAACCATGTGGGTTCTCCAGGTTCCCAGGATTTGTAGTCAATGCTGCGAGCATCACTTCTAGTCTGCTGCCTGCATTAATTTGTGGCTGTGAACTTGCATAAACAAGGGTACAAACAATCAATACTTGGTGAAGGAGAGGTCAAGCCTACCCTCTCGATCCATAATTACCCGAATAAATTAGAGAGTCTTCATGTTTTGGAGGGCAGGGCTCTATCAATTTGATCCATATGGGAAGCAAACAAAGTGGAGGAATTTGGCAAAAAGAAGGCTAAACAACATGGTTGAATAGCCACCATTTAGAATAAATTATATTTATTTTCCTTCTGTGTCTTGCACTTGCACTTGCACTTACTGGAGGACAGAAAGACCTTAGAGTAAAAGGAAGGAACACAGCAAAGGTTTTAGGAAAGCGCTAACAAATAAAAAGGGTTCAGATCACAAGTCATTTTACAGTGATTTGAGTTGTGCCACAATTTCAAGGATATAAAAATATAAACTAAAATATAAAGTAAAGCATTACAATCTGGAAATACTGCATGCACTGCTGTCACAGTAACAAGCTTCTTCTCATATTTGACAACTTGAAAGTGATGACCTTCATCTCCAGACAGCAACGTCACCTGTCCTCCTGGCAGCCCATACAGCACCAGCCCACTGTCCTCAAGATGCGAGTAACAGACCGATGCTTCCATCCATCACCACATTACACACAGTGACCTACTTTGATGTCCTTTGCAGGCTTGAGCAGAGCTACACAGGGCCACCAAGAAACATGGGGCGACTAATTAGTCTATGCCACGAGCCGAGGTTCACCAGTCATTTACCATCTCAAGGGTTTAATCCCTTCCAGTATGTTAATGAGGAACCACCCAATCACAATAGCCCCATCCATTACCTCTCCAGTCTCTGCACTATGAAGAGTAGATTTTAGTGGCAAGAGGCCATGCAGTCACTGCGGGAAACGCCTGACAAGGAGTTGGAAAATGAATAATATTGCACTATGCATACTGATGAGGCAGCAGGAAGAGAAGACTTTCTTCATTTCAATAAGTGACTATCAATGAACACATCCAGGGCAGGTCTGTTAGCCTACAGGGAAACAGCTGGTGAGAAAAGGTATATACAGTGTAAAACATACTGAAGGTATGGAAGTCATAGGGTAACTGAAAGAAGGTCGATATATGCAATCCAAAGCACAGTATGGTCATGAGTTCCACAAGACCGTGTTTAGAGAAAATATTTAGTCGGACACACGACAGGCCAGATCTCTGTCACAGAAAATGTTCCCAACATGTTTCCAAAACACTTTGCAGAAATTTGAAAATGGACATACAGTACACAAGACATGGATAGTCATCAGCACAGTGGTTTTGTGGTTAACAGACTAGTAAGGAGACACAGAGTTTAAATCTGGGTTTAATGCGACCTTTACAGAGTTTGCATGTTCTCTCCATGCTTGTGCAGGTTTTCAGAGTCGTCCAATTTTCTCAAACATTCTAATTAATATTGGGTTACCTGACAACTCTAAACTGTCTAAATCATAACTTTGAATGTAAATATTATTTTGCAATGCAAATGATTGGTAATTAATCAGGGTATGGCTCTTGCTCAAAGTCAAATGGGATTAGTGCCAGACTGCCAGCTAACCCTAATGAGGACCCATAAAAACTGGATGAATTGGGGCGGTAGTCTATATCTGTGACCGCCATTGCAACAGGTCCGTGCAGAAAACAATGGCGCAAACATGGTGCTGACTAAGCTTCATCACGAGTATTTTTAGTCAATCTATTTTTAAACTTGACTTATCCAACTTGGTACACTTTTTTTTCCCGGCCTGAATCTGAAGTCTGAACAAGTACCTTTTTGTACGAAATTCCTTCTCCCAGCTGATCTTATCTTTGAACACACAAAAAAAACTGCATTATTGTTGATAAGATGTAGGGCCACAAGAGCCAGATATAATTTATTTGCACGAGAATTAAAGTGTAACAACAATTACGTTATTCATTGATAACAAGAACATTATGCTTTTTTGTTTTGAGGTTATTCATTATGTCAACCGGAAAAACTCCATTGGTAGACAAGCTGATAAAACGACCTAGCATTTCAGAGGAAGACCCAAATATTGAAGATTTACTCACATCATATGCATGTAAACCGGCCTGAGAGAGAAGAGTATTTTATGTGTTCATGGAAATTTTTGACTGACACTATAAAGTAAACAAATATACATTTGACAACGTAGTGACACACATTTAACAAATGTTTTCAGCTATCAGGAAAATATTTGAAATTACATACATTGTTATAGAACCTATGCTAAAACTATTAAATTGTCTTTTTCGTGCCAACAGACAAGGGTATTTTTTTTTAATAAATAGATTTTAGAAATAAACAAATAAGCCATGTTACAAGAAGTAGAAAGAAATCTGAAAAGTCAGGTAAAAAGACAATTTTGTTGAACAAATGCAAACATTCTTAATTGGGAAGCAGCGAGTTTGCCAGAACTGCCTGCACACCACGTAAAGCAGACAGGAAGGAAGTTTATCAGAAGCAGAGCCAGTGAGGTCATCCTCTCAAAAATGTCAAGAAACATTTGGCATTTTGCTCAGTGTGACAAGGTTCCACATCATACATATTAGCAAAAGCAATTAACTAAAAGGTCTCTTGAATGAGTGAATCCCCAAGTCACTCTGTGTCACTAAGGTCTCATCATGGACTTCAGTAATTTCATGCTACGTCATGTTATGGTAAGGTTAAGAGACTTCTTAAATTTGATTACCGGTATATTAAATTGATTAAATTTGATTGTATGTCCCCGTGTTTGGTTTGATTAGAAAATGTTCTGCCAATGAGAGGAATCACATTTGAAAAATAATTATAACGAAATGTTGTTCCATTGTGCGCAGTAGTGTGTCTGGTCACCTCTGGCACATTTTCACGCATAATGCATCCTGTCCCTGGGCTTTAGAAACACAAATCACAGGAAGAGTGAGTGACTGTGGAGCTGTTATTACCTGTAGAGCTCATCTAATAACTTACACCAGTCGTTCATTCAATTATCAAATGAATAATGCCGGTGGGTATAATATAGGCCCCATCTTTTACTCTCATCCGCCATACATGCATGTGAGCGTAAACATTAACATTCTATGTGCTATTGCAAAACATAGGACATAAAGCTCCAGCAACAAGGCCTTCTTCATGGAAGGCTGCTCCCACGATGAATACAAACACAAAAGGCTCAATGCGCGTGTCAAATACAACATTTTATCAGAATACAGTATCCTCAAGAAATCTGTCAATTAAAATTAAATGCTTTTATGCTATGCAACAAGACTAACAGCTGCAGTGTGAACTGACGCGGCTGGCTGGAGACAATATCAGTCTCTCTACTTCATGCATCCTGTTTAGCAGCACATTGTGAACTCTTCAATCCAGACCTTTGAAAGCAAGCTATCATTAATCATCATCTTTCAACTAACTTAAACATAGGTCCTTTTTCAACATTATGCAGATGTGCAAACAGCATCAGGTGAAATGAAAAGGTGGAAAATCTGTCAGCTGCAGAAGATGGAATTATGTATACAGCATACTGTCAGACATCTCTCACCACATCACATTGCTCTCAACCCCTAGCAAGTGAATTAAACTCTCCATGAAGACTCAGATAAATTTTGTATCATTGGAGGGAACCTTCTCCCTCTTGCATGTTATGACCTTTAACTTCACGGTGAGAAACATCAGCTCTACATCAAAACAAAAAATGGACAGGGAAGTCAATAAGAACAAACAAATAATTAATTTACATAAATTGTACAATGCAAGACTAGGATTGTTAAAACATCATTACAGTATTTGTAGTGTCTGCAAACAGCATACTAATTTACTTATAATCACCATAATCATTCAAAATAAAGCCCTAATTACAATAGATGATCACATGTGAGAAAAGCAGTATCCAGCAGATTTAGGCATTCACGGTTAAACATCCTGACATTAGCCAAGCAGATTAGCCATATAATACAGCGTATGAGTGATATAGCTTCTATTTCTAATACTGTGGTCACCATCACACTTTTCCATAAATGGTCTCATTTGCATTGTGACAATAAAAAAATAGAAATTACCTTATATAACCCCAGCCAGACTGGAGAACTGACCTTAAAAAAGGTACTCAAGTAGGCTTAGAAATTGATGTAGATATGAAATCAAACCTTGGACACCACACTGACCATCAAGGACAAGATCGCATGAAAGCGACAGCTTCTGTAGACAGCTTTGTCAGTCATTTAAACGAATTGCCTTCTCCCAGACGACAGCTACTCTCTTATCACACTAATCTGGATAACTTCAGCACTAAGTCAGTGAAGGCAGCATGGATAAATTAGTTTACTCCTACGTTTATTGGATTATAAAGCAGGAGGGGCTTGACCTGATGACCCCTACTTTAAGCTGCGGAGCTTTAATGAACGTAGGAGCTTTGATAGCACAAACAGAATATGAGCTATCTGATAAGCAACGCACGAGAAAAATATTTTTACTCTAATGAATCTATTATAGGTGCAGTATGTTGACTTCACATACTGTAGGCTCATAATACTGACATTCAACTTTTGATTTAGTCTATGTATTTTTACAAGGACGGTTTACCCGCAATGTTTCAACACCCGAGACGCACTTGAAGGGAGCTGCATTTTATATGACAGTGGGCTCAATAGTAATCTGCTGGAGGTTAAACATGAGCCTCTTGGGTCCAGAGGCTGCTTTGCATCTACTGTGTGAGGAGATGATTGGCTGCAACCAAAAAGCATTTTCTCTACCGTTTGCCAGAAAAACACCCACACTCAAAAAAAAAAAAAACACTACATGTATAAAGGCAACTTATTAACTAAGCAACCTAATGCCGCCTTCCAGATTCTTGAAAGTAGGTTCTCCTGCAGCACAAGGCACCCATGTTAAGTTCCATGGACCAACAGCAGCTATGCTCTTACACTACAGTATATGACAGGCAAGTAAATCTGAGAGGGTAATACCACTCAAAGAACACAACACAAAATATTTACAACAGCCAAATATCCTCTATTTAATATTAATTAACACTATGAACGATAATTTCACAATTAAAATCTGACATTTTGTGAATGGATCCTTTATGGAATTCACATATCATGAAAACACGAGTTGGAAATGAAGGCCACCCTCAGACTTAACCTAATTACACCTCTTTGGTGGTTGTGCATAAGTTACGTGTGGCGGGTGTGTCAGAAGCACAGACGAGAAGCCTGCCACACCTTGGGCTTGCAAAAGAAATACGCTAAAGAAATGACTGAGGCGTGAAAGGCAGAATATGCCCCAGTAAGCTTTACCTGTGTTCAATTGTGGTCTACAATAGAAGTATGTACACACAGTGCCGCTACCTTGACTTACGTGTTTCCAGTGTTGCTTGGTCCAATTGTGTACTTTGTGTTGAGAGCCGTAATTCGTTAAAAAGAACTTCAAATATGCGGTCACGTGACAAAACCAGGTAAGTTCTTTAGTCTCTTAAGTTTAATTTAACTTTCATAGTCATATTTCCCAAAAAGTTGTTTTTCATAAAAGTGTGTTTTTGGGGACTTGGGACAGAACAACTGCCTATGAGTACATTTAATTGGAGAAAAATGGTTTCCAATGCTAATTAATCGAGATACGAACTTGGTCACAAAGTGTTATACTTGCAAGTCAAGGTCCCACTCAACAATGTTAGTATGAGACAGAAGTCAGGACTGATATGTGTAATGTAGCCCTTCTCAATTAATGGGGCGCGCACCACTGAGGGAGTGCGAAGTGATGCCAAGGTGGTCTCGTATAACCCTGGGGAACAGTCTTTGCTTTTGCCATGTGAAGTGGAAATGTACATCACAGCATTAGGATGTGCAGGGGCGCTCATTGTTAAAAAAAAAAAAAAAAAATATATATATATATATATATATATATATATATATATATATATATATATATATATATATATATATATATACAGTATATCTGCACACTGTTTTAGACCATTTCCTTCAGGTTAAAATGTTTAAGATAATGGTGCTCCTGTATATTCCAGACCAATTTAAATGGTATTAATATTTATTGATTGCATTTTTTTTTCAGCATCAAATAGTTGTTGGTCAACAATATTTCTAGTTTTTATTTGTTAATGTTAAAAAGGATACAATTTTAGGTATAGTTACAGAATTTTAAGAAATAGTATGACCTGCGTGGCCTTCATCATTCTTCAGTCCAGGTGTTCTCATTGGGTCACTGCGGTTGTAAAAGCTGTGAGTGGCTGTTCGGCATAGGAGGTAGCAACAAGATGAGCTACTACTGCATTGTAGCCCAACAGTTTAAATAAAAATCTGCACCCGCCTGCAGGAAAACACATGGATCTCCCAGATGACTGGGGAAACACCCGCAAGGAGGGGAGGGCCAGCAGGCAGGCTGTCTGACATCATTCATGCCTGGATGTTACTGAAAGTATCAAGTTTAGTTTAACGTCTGCGTTTATGTCCATTCAGGGCACACGAGTACAAATGAGACATGTGAAGATGCGTGCAGGCATTGATGGTACTGCCGCAGAAACTACACTCTCGTCCCACTCACACGCCGCAGTTTCACAGCTTATATAGAAGGAAGGAGAAGGAGGTTGCCCCACTCAACATCAGCCATCGACGTTAAAACACAAGCTCAGCGTTTATGGCAGACTCTACAACACTCTTAGAGGAATGACATGTGTACGTACACACAAAAACACACACTACCACACGATCAAATAAATCTACAAAGTTGCTGGGTGTGATGACATAAAAAAGAGAAACGAGAGCGAGTTTGGTTCTGAGCGGCCGGGGCATTGCCAGATGATGGTCTTCACATCAGCAGGCGCTTCAAACAACTGCATTGCCTCCTTATCAGAGCTCCACGTCCCACTATGCGTGGAAATACAGAAACTCGCACGCGGCACCAGATCCAGACGCATTTCCTGACTCACAATGAGCCACGGCGTTTACGCAATCTCGGGACAAGAGCAGTGCGGGAAACCTTGAGGCTAGTTAGCTTTACTTCCGTAGCAAGCCCAACCGGCCGCCACCGTGCGCCTCGCTTGGGGCAGTCAGTTCCTCCGCGCCCCTCTCACCCACTCCCTCGCTCTCGCTCACTGTCGGACACGTCCTGGCACTTACTGGTCTTAGGTGCTGCTGGTGTCGCGGAGAGGGAGCGACGAGTGCGGGGAGGCAGCCGACAGTCGCTCCGCCGCTTCTGGACAACAGCAAGACTGATCTGCACACTTTCGCAGCCATCTCTGAAGTGAAAGCTCGCCGGGAAGGAGACTGCTACGGGCGGACCGAGACATACAGAGGGGAGGAAGAGCGAGGGAGGGAGGAAGGTGGAGGCGGAGGGGGTGCTGGTGGTGGGCGGGTTCGCCGGTGTACGCCACGGCAAAATGATTTGCATAGACCTTGAAAGAAGAAACTCTCATGTTGTCATGCTTAAATAGAATATTATATTATAAATATTTTGCACATTATGAAAGATAGATCAGAGACGCGTGATGGTTAAAGAATTTTGGTAAAGATATAAAGTTCCTTTTAAAAAAGTACACTACTTATTTTTTTCATACTGTATAGCGTGCATGGAGGAGTCTTTTGCATAATTAAAATACTGTTCGTGTCATACATTTATAAAATACCATCCATCCATATTCCTTGCTCGTCCTCACGAGGGTTGTGGGCCCTGGAGCCTATCCCAGCTGTCTTCCAATAGGCGGGGTTCACCCTCTGCTCGTTGCTAACCAATCGCGGGGCACACAGGGCTTAGCAACCCTTTACACTCCCAAACAAACCAAAATGGAGTGTTGAATATACTTAAAATGCACGCTTTGGGATATGTGGCAGGAAAGTGGAAAAATATGAGTCAACCCGTGTAGGCATGGGGAAAACATCCATTTTTCATGCAGGAAGACAAAAGCTAGAATTGTAGCCTTGACCCCTACATATGAGGCGAACGTGCTAACCAAATTGCAAAATGTATTGTTAATACAACAAATATGTACAGTTGTATGTTATGTACTGTTAATACAAGAAAAAAAAGTTCTATCTGGTCTTTGAACAAATTGAATGCATGCCCAAACAGATTTGTTCTGTTTTTAAAATGCCCACTGAAGAGATAGATTTTTGTTCAAAAGGAAGTGCAAGCCATAATTCAAGGAAAAATGACTGCAGGGATTTACCAAAGCCAAGGGTTGGCAACAAAGTGCCCGTGGGCATCAGGTAGCAAGCCCCCATGGACTACATGACTCAAGTAGCCCATGGGCCTGTTTTAGCAGTAGCAATAGCAGTACCAAAGTGCAAGTCCTCTGTTTAGGGGTTTGTTGCCTCCAGAATCATAGTAGCCCTGTAAATTCAAGTAATTGACATGATAATGGTCCAATTTGGTTAATAAGTGTCAAGCATTCTCTCCTTGGTGCATTGTAACCTGATCTTTGACCAAGAGAGTTCATCTACCACACCTGTTTCAGTCAAGGGAAAGAACAGATAACATACAGTACTCTACTTCCCTCTTGAATTATTAATCAACAGGAGCAATAATATTCTGACTTTCCCCCTTTTGTACTAGCCGGTGTATGTATTATTTTGTCACTGACTGAGCTGTTGCCTCTCCCTTTTAAACTTCATTCAATATCAGTCTTCAATATCTTCTTAGCAATTCTGGGGTTGGGGCAGCAAGGGATAGAACATCACCAACATGATCTTTTCCTTTTTGTTGCATTTAGCACTTCCTCAACTTCCTGGGTGGAATTCCTTCCTATTATTGCTTGATTTACAACTTAGGTTGCTCACCAGTCATCGTGTCTGCTGTGGTATTTTGTGATTCATCATTATGCACCACAAATTTCCAATGGGAGAAATGTGTGGACTCGTGGCAGGCCAGTCTAGTAGTCACACTTATACTACAAAGCCACCCAGCGTTGGCTATTGTTTTTCTCTGAAAAGACATGTGCATGGATAGCAACATACAATATAGGTTGTAAGCCAAAAGCTTTATATGCTTTTCAGCGTTTAATGGTGCCTGCCTTCACATAAATGCAAGTTTAGCATGCAGTGGTCACTAACACATAGAGCTGATGATGTGGATGGCCGTTGTCCCTGACACGTGTCGTCCAAAAACAATTTGAAAAATTGACTCATCACACGTTATAAATACCAAATGGTGCAGTGGTTAGCACATCTACATCTACCTCATAGTGCAGAAGTCATGGGTTTGAGTCTGGCCTTTCTGCATGGAGTCTGCATGTTCTCTCTGTGTCTGTGTACTGTAGGTTTTCCTGTTGCAAATCAAATTAAGGTTTAGTGTTCATGTGCACATTGCAGAAACAAGTTTGACTGTAAATTAAAATTCTTGCTTGACATTTACAAATAATATGGTGGATTATGTATTGATCTAAGTAGTGTGCAAGGAATGAGTGTATAAAGAGTGCAAAAATTCAGGAATAAGATTAGGGTTAGATTTTGGTACAGTGACATCTATATGAGGTTTTCTCCCGCAATTACTGCCTATGTGTGTGTGTGTGTGTGCGTGTGTGTGTGTGTGTATATACACACACACACACACACACACATATATATATATATATATATATATATATATATATATATATATATATATATATATATATATATATATATATATATATATATACACACACACTAGACTGCCACGTCAACTGCAACCTGACCTCTGACAAGATACCTAAGATTCCTCCTGAGACCAAAGTGTTAATTATCAAGAGCCTGAAGACCAGATCCACCAAAGATGTGGCAGACACCTTCGATGTGTCTCTGCGTCAGGTACAGAGGATAAAAAAAAAAAGATATGAACAGACTGGAGACGTTTTTGACAAGCTCAGATCAGGCAGACCCCACAAGACAACTGCTCGGGAGGACCGGTTGTTGGCTCGAAAATCCAAAGCCAGCTCTTTTTCCACTGCAGCAGCGCACCATGAGACCTCGTCACCTGAAGTCCCTGTGTCAACCAGAACAGTCTGTCGAATTCTGTCAAGAAATGGCCTCTACGGTTGAATCAGTGCCCAGAAACCAGCATTAAACAAAAGACAATTAAAAACAAATGTGGCATTTGCCAAGGCCCCCTGCCTGTCAAAAGGAAGGACGCTGGAAAAGTGGCAAAGGTGGATTTTTCTGATGATACTTCCATTGAATTAAACCACAGTCACCGCAAATATTGCAGACCTACTGGAACCTGCATGGATCTGAGATTCACTGAGAAAACAGTGAAGTTTGGTAGTGGCAAAATCATGATCTGGGGTTACATCCAGTATGGGGATGTGCGAGACATCTGCAAGGTGGAAGGCAACATAAATAGTCTGAAATATCAACTAATCTTAGCTGCCTCTTACATTGCTTACCATAGAAAGGGACAAGTTCTGCAGCAGGATGGTGCTCCATCACAAACTTCAATCTCTACCTCAAAGTTTCTCAAGCCAAAGAAGATCAAGATCCTCCGGAACTGGCCAGCCCAGTCACCAGACATGAAAATCATTGAGCATGTCTGAGATGAACACAAACACAAAGTACAAACACACTTATATGCGTTTTGAAATATAAAATGAATTGAATGAATGATGGTAATTATTATTACTTTTACTTTATTTTACATTTTCAAGAGCAAGACAATTACACAAAAGCAATGTTTGCTTTTTGTCTACTTATGCACACAATCACTCATGGCCCCCACATGGCAATGTCTCTATTGAAACTGGAGCCCTCCTTTCAGTGTGTGTCATTATAGATAAGCCATCTTTCATCCGGGCCCAAAGATAGTGCATGGATCAAGTTTCATTGACGTATTTATAGTACAAAGTAAAAGGCCGCTCAGCCAGGACCTGTCGCAGATACATAAAGCCGATTCAAATTTTAATTCAATTTAAAATACTAATTATAATCCTTTAAGGAGACGTTCAGCTTAGACTACGCTATATATTTTCTATTGCACACCACTCAGATAAACAGATCATACACATGCAGACAAGCAAGGACAGATGTCAGAGTGAATGAGTGTGCAAATAGTACTGTACCTCTTGAGCTTGAGGTGATAGTGCCTTACTAAAGCAGAATGGCATGTCTTTACAAAAACACCCGAAGTAGAATCGCCTCACCCACCAGTCCACAGTAGGGCTGGAACGGAAATGCTTTGGAGCTAAAGCCCTAGTCTTTACTGATCTTACTGCCATCCATCATAAGCAATCACAGATTTTGTGTGCAGAACTCAGGATATAAATTACTGCTAAACTACCTTTAACTCTCAACAACAACCAAACTGCTGACCACACCTTCGGAATGCATGTAAACCCCTTAATGTGGCAGTGCTTGTTTTCTTAAACTTAAACTCACGACATTTCTATTTTAAAAAACATGGATAGATGAAAAACATCTATGAAATCACAGCATCAAAGACCAATATTGAGATGTTCCTCTGATGGATATCCAACATTGTTACCACAGTATTTGAGAAAATGCAGTCATATTAGATGAACGTCTCAGAGAATAGTTTTTTTTTAGCTCTTTTGATAAAGTTGTATATTGACACAAACACCAAGCTTTGGCACATTTTGTCAGTGCAGTGTCACATATAAAGATAAAATTAGGTACACGAATGTGACTTGTTCTCCATTCGGTATAAAATTACAAACCTGCAGCCAAGATGAGTCTGGCTCCATTTTTACTGCTGTAAAGTATGTCTTATCAATAAACCTCAATAAACCACCAAAGCAAGTAGTACAAAATGTGATGATTTGATTCTCAGACTGAAGTCCGGCTTCTTGCTCATCACATTTTTCTTAGGAGGAAAGCTTGACCTGCTGATGGATGAAATGAAAAACAAATGTGATAATCTTGAGGGTTAAACTGACTCATTTTAAACTTTCTACTAAATTAATAAAATTCTGCTGATGGTTTCATTTTTCTTTTATTCCTTTTATTAGATTTATTTTTTACACCGCTTGTTCTCATTGTGGTCGGCCTGAACCAAAAGTGCACTGCTTTTTTTTTTCCTTTTCAGCACTATTAAAGTTATTTGAGGGGGGAAACAAATGTTTTTTTTGTTATTTTTTTTCATTATGCCAAGATCTTTTAGGTGGCAAAAGGTGAAAGGTTCTCCGATAGAAACAGAAGTAAAAAAAAAAAATAATAATAATAATAACACTTACATGTTTGACCAAGGCAATGCAAATGACAAAACAAGAAAAATGTCTTTAATTAGAATTTTACAAATTTTCTCCCACTGTAGTTTGAAAGAGGATGGTATCAGGGGATCGCTATAGAAAGGACACCCAATGATCTCTGTAATTAGAATTTTAACAGGCCAGTCAATTCAGAAATATAAAATTCAGACATAGTTAAAATGATCATTTAGAGGCTGGCTAATAAAAATCGGGAGACATTCAAAGATGAAATGAAATGTTTTAACTCTTCATGGTAGATGGAATATAATAGCTAGTGAGTCAGGTCTACCTAGGTTCTTTTGGTGATCAGTGCCATTATGATCTGCATTTTTCAATTTCCCTTGTTATGTAATCAAGAAGGATATGTTTTTTTGCACCTGAAGTTTATTTTGGCTTGGATTAATACCGCAAATATGCTCACAATGATAAAGGAGGTCAAGAGCTGGAGTCTCCTCATGAGGCCAGTGGTGTTCGAAGTGAGGTCCATGGCTTGACTCTAGGGGGTCCGTGAAATAATTTGGGTTATAATGTGTATATTTGTGTTAGTTTCATTTTGTTTGATATTAAATTGTGAATGTATTAACGACTCTTCAATAAAGCAACCACTTCAACCAGTTTAATATATATTTTTTTAAATGAACGAAAGGCGGCTCGATGGAAGAGTGAATAGCACGTCTGCCTAACAGTTAAAGGGACTCAAGTTCAAATCCACCCCGCGCCGGCCTTCCTGTGTGGGGTTTGCATGTTCTCCCTGAGCCTGCATGTGTTCTTTCTTGACACCCTGGCCCCCCCCCCCCCCTCCCCCCCACACACACACACACACACTCCAAAAACATGATATATTGGACATATTAAATTGCCCTTAGGTGCGATTGAGTGTGTGAATGGTTATTTGTCTCTTTGTGCCCTGCTATTGGCTGGCAACCACTTCCGGGTGTCCCCTGCCTACTGCCCCAAGCCAGCTGGGACATGCACCAGTAAGCCTGTGACCCTTGTGAGGATAAGTGGCTCTGGAAAATGGATGGATAATGATTTGGAAATTTGCCAAACAGACAATTCACATCATCATCAAAGAGCTTGATTATTTAGTCACTAAATACTTGACAGCAACCTGTTTGAGGGAAACTGACCCAGTTTGTTATGGGGAAGTGTGCAATTTGCAATACTAGAAATATTTTGTAAACTTCAGCATGGATGAAAAGTAATCTACTTGTTTTAAATTTGAATATGTTGGTGAATAAAAAGGGCACTGATGTTTGGCTTAATTGATTATTTTTTTGTTTTTTTTCTGCATTGGGTGTCCTTGGAAAATTTACTTGACAAGAATGGGGCCCTGACTCCTGTCCTCAGCAAGCTCCTCAAACTCATTTAAACTTCACACTTTTCAAAATCCAAATTTCAACCTAATGAAAAAATGCTTATCGATTTAGAATAACTTTGGATATCCACTCACGCATACCCCTCACGTCTTCTTTTACCAGTTTAAAATTTCCCTATATTTGTATCTCAGTAGCTTGATGTGCATCTCAATATCTGCATATTTATTTGTATACAAGATGTAAGTGTTTTTGCCACATTTGGACAATTATAACAATTTCAAACTGATTCCATCTCCTGAATTGAGTTTAGGAGGCAAGGATGAAGCCCCTCCTCTCATTTGACGTCTTGCTAGGAACACGGAAGTGAGTTTGTTAGTCTACACCGCATCTGTTTTCTCTGCATACATTCCGGAGTAAAGTCGCACCGAAACGCTGCGGACATTTAATTCCTGCCTGAGTGGTGTTTGTGTTTCCAATCACGTAAGTACCTTTGTATCGACGCTCAATATCTCTAAACGCGGAGAGTGAAATGCAAGCTCGATTTCTAACGCAACCTTACGGTAGCTAGCCGACGTTAGCTGTCCGATCTCAACATCTTGTAATGCTCTATTGGAGGCAGTTTCCACGCTTCAAGGAAGCTTTGAGATTCGTATTCGTTCTGGAAAATGCATCCATCTTTTGTAAGTAGGAATCCGATTCTTTTCACCAAGCTGGGGTACATTTTCATCATGGAAATAACTCTTTGTGTATATGATGCTCAGAAGTTAAACCATGAAAAGATGAAGTCAGGAATTAACTTCCATTCTTCAGGCTTGGCACTTGTCTATTGCGATTCCTACTTGGTTATATGGTTATAACATGTCTTTATAAAGTATCCTGTCATTGTTTAAAACATTTAGAATGAGATATTGCCGTTTTTGGTGAGACTATTAGGTTGTCAGTCACGAACCAGAATTTTCAGCCAATAAAAATGTATTCATCACAACTACCTCTGAAAGAAGTATGTTAACGCATTAAAATGAAATACATAAATACATGCAAAATACATTTCAGAGCACATTAAAGAATAGAGGAGTAAACCAAAATTCAGTGTAAGTTGGATAAAAATATTCATTCATCTATTTCTTCAAGTACCATCTTTCGTCATTATGCAAGTGAGCTGTAACCTATCGTAGAACAGGTCGCCAACCTTTGCAGGCCACACAGAGAAGCAACCACTGACACTGAGAACCAACGATCCTCGCTGTGTCACAATATTCTTCAATTAACCTAGAACGGATCTTTTTGTTTTTCTAATGTGCATGCAAGTAGGAGTGCCCAGTAAAATTCCACACTAGCGCAGGGAGACTACTTATGTAGCTTCATACTTCTTTATTTGAGTGTTTAAATGATTGTTTTTCTATTTTGCTAATTCCACTATTGTGTTATTTATTGCTGGCTGCTCTTGGTCCCTCAATAACTAATTTTGTCCTAAGTGTTTTATGACCATTTAACACCTTGTTACCTCAAATTGATGGTCATGTGTTATTATGCAGTTTAAATATCCATCTGTTTCTTTACTGCTTGCTCCCACTTGTTTAGGGCTGCATGATATCGGGAATACATGCACACTGGGTGTCAAATATTGCAATATACAAATTATTGCTATATGTAACAAATATGTTAAAAATTATTGTTTTACTATATATATATATATATATATATATATATATATATATATATATATATATATATATATATATATATATATATATATATATATATATATTGATCTTTTTTAAAAAGTCACTGGGAAAAATAAGCAAGCACAGTAGATTATGATAAAATACTAGTGAAAGTAAGGCCATACAATTTGTGATTAGACCCATATCGTCGAAAAACAGATGCTTCAAAAGTTGTACGGAATGTAAATTATGACCTCACAACTGTTTAGCGAACATCAATGGAAAACTAACCTCTGGGTTGTGTTGTTTTCAGGTAAAAGTATTATGTGACATCGTATTACACACAAAGAAAGCTTGTATGATCAGCTGAATATGTGATTTTATATTGATTGTTTTTTAGCAGGCGTGAAGTGTTCTCATAATATTGGAACATGCAAGGAAGTTTAGATTATTGCTGAGGGTTGTCAGGATTGGCATTCAGTGTGTGTATATATATATATATATATATATATATATATATATATATATATATATATATATATATATATATATATATACTGAATGCCAATCCTGACAACCCTCAGCAATAATCTAAACTTCCTATATATATATATATATATATATATATATATATATATATATATATATATATATATATATATATATATATATATATTATATACAGTGGGCCCCCGGGTTACGAACTTAATCCGTTCAGCGGCTACGCTCGTATCTCGAATTGCTCGTATAGCGGGCAATCCAAACCCATGTTAATTCGTGAATGAGTGCAACGCGCGCCGAAGCCTTAGGTAAAAACGACACACTGTATACATATATTAAAATTGAGTGACATAATCTGCTGTACACTTGCATTAAATAATAAATACAATGGATAAATAGCTTTTACCTTTGAAACGACGAGACTTGAGCTGGGTGTAAGCAGAGGGGGGCAGAGTACAACGCTCAAAGTTAACACGGCGATTGATATGCTATTGGTCTTACAGTGTTACAGTAACTCTTTCAGTCAGGGTGCAAATCACGCAGATACTAAAACATCATCCTCTTATTTCTTTCTTTACCGCTGCTAGTAATTTTAGAAGCTATGTCTAACAGATAAAGTTTGCAAAGTCTTCACAACATTCCGTTTTTCACTAATTTTCTCTCCTTCCTTCCATCCTGTCCCATCAAGCTAGATAAAGGCGTTCGGCCAATAGCATATCGGCATTTCTGTGATTGACGTGTGACGCCGGCCAATAGCATCTCCGTGAGTGAGACCGGGTGACCTTAATCGACCAATAGCATATTCGCATCTCCGTGACTGACTGATAATTATTCGCACTTTTTTTTTAAACGGTTGGAATGTATTGACAATTAATTTAAAAAAAAACACATTTAAACCAATGACAATTCTTTGTCCTGCAATCGGCACATTTAATTTCATGTCAGCTGTTTTTCCCTTTAGCTGTACAAACACTACACTTAAATGGTAATATATTTAGACACCGTGAGTGAGACAGTCAGTGTGACGTTGTAAGACCAATAGCGTTCACGTTACTGCCACAAGTATCTACTGATGATTGATGATGTCGCTACTGTTGATTTTATTGACGCTATTAAACGAGAACAATTCTACATACTCAATGGCCGGCATGTCGAATTGCTCGTAAGGCGAGAGGTTTGTTCGTAAGCGGAGGACAAAAATCTCCCTGATCCACGCTCGTAAGGCGAATTGTTCGTAAATCAGGGTGCTCGTAAGCCGGGGGCCGACTGTATATATATATATATATATATATATATATATATATATATATATATATATATATATATATATATATATATATATATATATATATATATATATATATATATATATAATATACACACACACACACACAGTATATACCCAACATTTGGGTAAACTGAATGATCGTAACAAACTTGTGACAGTACGTTTTGTGGCAGTGCAGCCATCCAAAAGATTTTTTGGCAGCAATGGATGAAAGAGTAAAATTGTTAAATTTGTAGGAGACAGAGTAATTCAGTGCCATGCCAGCTGGAAATGATATGGCGTTGAGTCAGGAGGTGACCGTGGGTAGCCACGGGGATGAGTGAGCAGCTGCTTCTCCGTCTGCTGCAGAAGGCGCCATTGATTGAACATTGTGGCATTGAAGTAGACTACTCATGTTAGTAGTTGCTCTAAGTTGACTGTGTCTTACGATTTGTGCCATTAAGATCGAGGGTGTGTTTATAACATTGGATAGCTGTTAAGTACTAATTTTAATATTATTCATAAGTTGCTTGACATACATAATGTGTTTAACTTTTGAGATTGTTGTTAAACTTTTGGAATATAATATATATATATAATATAATTTGTCAGGATTTTGATATTTATTATGCTGGCGCTCTCCTGTTTTTAACGTGTCAAAACTTAACACAAGATCTTCAAATGTTTAATTGTCATTTCACCTTCTGACTGATTAATTCTTCGACAGTTCACTTCAAAATTTCGCTGTTTTAGTAACATCTGTTAGGATTATATAGACCAACACAGCTAGGGGAAATGACATTTTTCCCCCAATACAAATGTTTTACATTTTACACTCTACTTCTATGCAGAATGCTCCGCTTGCGGACACTGTCCACTGTGTTGGTTGGTGTGTCACACTTGTCCCGGCCATACCACAGTGGGACAGTGAGAGGGCCTGGTCGAAGGAGGTTGATGTTGGCAGCTCTGGTCGGTGTTACTGGTGCATCTGCTAGTGCTGGACTTCTCTGGAAAAGGTATGACTGCATTCATAACGAATGATGATAATTAACATCAGGACTCACTGCTCTTGTTCGCCTGCGTCCCTGCATACTTAACATAATTGG
>NC_142376.1:15340000-15425000 GCF_059441005.1 Hippichthys cyanospilos | reverse complement strand
ATATGCTTGGCCAAACGCCTTCATCTAGCTCAGTGTTTCCCAACCTTTTGATCACCGCGTCACATTTGAAGCCTTGAGAGTGCTGTCCGCGGCACAGTCATTGCCGTAAATTTAGACAGCGGACTGGGGAGATAATTTCCCGCGGCACAACTGACAATAGCTGTGCCGCGGCACACAGCAGTTGAAAAACATGGATCTAGCTTGATGGCACAGCTGGTCGGTGTGTTGTGAAGACTTTGCAAACTTTATCTGTTCGACGTGGCTGCTAAAATTGCTAGTGGCGGTTAAGGAAGAAGTAAGAGGATGATGACAATAGAAACAAAGCTGGAGATAATAAAAAAATACGAAGGAGGCGCACGCATAGTTAACCTTGCTCGTGAGTATGGCCGTAACCGCTCGGCAATCTTCTAAGGGCAAGACTTTCCTTGCCGGGGTACGGACCTCGGTCGACAACAAAATGGAGAGGCTTCTTCTATTAGGGATTAAAGAGAAGGAAATCGCCGGTGATATGTTCTAGTTTGAGAAAAGTTCCCGTTTAAGAAAATAAATCAATAAATTCTGCGGGTTGGTCTCTGCTCCCCTCCGCCTCCCTCCACCCAGCTCAAGTCACGTCGCCCCAAAGGTAAATGTCATTTTTCCTTTGTATATTTATGTTATTTAACTGTACAGTAGATTATGTTGCTATTATGTTACTAATTTTTAATATGTGTATAAACGTGATGTTTTTACCTAAGGTTTTTGCACGCGTTGCACGCATTCACTAATTAACAAAGGTTTGGATTGCCCGTCATACGAGCAAAAAAAGTTACGAGCCACTGAACGGTTTAAGTTCGTAACACGGGGGCCCACTGCCCTATATATATATATATATATATATATATATATATATATATATATAGCAGTACAGCACTCCCATGCTCAACCCTAACATGAAGTCTCAAGGAATCTTAACAGCCCTAATACATAACTGTGTTCGAATGAAAGCACTTTTGTTTAAAACTACTGCTTTGCTTTTAATAAGGAATGAAATTTCCAATGTGCCAAATGTAATGTATATAGAATATCACTTTAAAGGCCCTTTAAAGTTACGAAATATTTTTCCTGTCTGGTTAAATGAAGTGCCTATCCATCTGACCTTTTGCTCCAATGTGCGCTCCAGAGACTCCACTTTCATTTGTTCCTTCCTCAGACTGGCTTGGTGGGCAGCCTGCTCCTGCTTGGACTTGGCTCTTACCTGAGCGATTTCTGAATTGGCCCTGGAAACATAACACCATTTTATAAAATCCATAAGATGTCCATGGGAAGTGGAGCCCACGTTTTTGGAAATACTGTAGTTCATGAAACATATGAATGTTTGTGTGTTTATGCTATTTGAAACTGGTGTTTTGCTTTGCAAAGGTTTACTTGTCCAGCTTCTCCTCTGCATGAATCTTCAGAGCTTGGTACCGCTGCTCCTCCTTACGGACTCTGGACAAATACTCTTGAGCGCACTTCTTCAAAACATCTTCGTTCTGCACAGATTAACAGGTACTATCACTGAGTTGCACTCATCTTGGTTTTTAAACAATTTGGTCACTAACGAGGTCCACCGCGAAATTTTAGCCATTTTTAGAAAAAAAATTACCCTGCGGAAGCCCTCGAGCACATCTTTCATCTTCTCATAGCGTCGGAAGAGGTCAGCCAGAGACTTTTCCACAGAGTTGAGGTCTGCCAAGGCCTGGTCCTTTTCTATGATCAGCTGTTGAATGGTGTGGTGGGACAGAGACTTCTCTTTCTGATCATCTTCTAACATGCACACATACATTGAACATGGATTAGTGTATCTCGAGGTATAGATCATTGTCAAAAATGTAAACAACAAACAAGTGGGAAAATATTTATATGGATCATTTACATTTATATTGTGGATTACGTCAACAAAAACACAAATTCTGGCTAGCATGATGCTGAACTGAAAAAAAAATGGTCACACTTGTACACAAACGGCAATGAAATGAGGATGGACAAGCACATGTGAAAGATGTGAGGTGAGCTGTGAGCTGCATTGGCTCCCTCCGTGACAAACGGATGATGAGATGTTAGCGGGCAAGTTGAAGCACAAGTCTGCAGTACTCACCTGGCATGCCTGTCAGGATTATCAAATACAGTAGTAAGTGGCAAACATAGGAGCAGAACAGAAACAAAAAGGGACTGTGTTAAGTCAAGCTGGGAGCCCAAGGCACGTGAAAGCCGAGCATTAGCACAATGTGACCCTCGGGTTACGGATATATAAAGTCCTGTGAAAAAGGACAAGTGCAAGCAGTCAAGCTGGCTTTGAGCTGAAGCATCTAAAGAATCTGTGGCAATGGATTGGCATATTGTGCATATGTGTAGACTCCAACTTGCAGTGCGGCAAAAGGTGGTGTCAGGAACTGTGACAATGCATTTTATTTTGCACATGGCGTGATTGTCTTAAATCCGATACTCACCGATCATCTGTGCGATCGTTTTCTCATACTCCGCAACGATCCTCCTGCGGATAAAAATGTGGATGTCATTACACAGGAGGTGACTCAGTAAGTAATTCATGTATTTTAAACCAAAATAGCAAAAGCACTGACATTCGAAATAAGCGTTACTAGCATAGCTATAGTAAATTTAAGTCATGCTTTTAGTTTAATGCTCAGTTTGGTGTGTCTATTAGCTTTTTCTATGCTTATTTGGTGAAAAGCAGGTTAAGAGGAATGATTAGCCTTACCCCCTCCCTTTGTCCCTTATAATCTTGATCGTAATCATCTAAACTAAATAAACTAATCCTCTAAACTAAATAACCTTATACCAGTCAATGCTTGTGCCTACTCGACCTCTAGTCACGACCTTCCTTCTGACCAGCATCAACTTTTTTCAATGTCTATATCATTTTATGTCCTTGAACATTTTATTAACAGCTAGCTTATTTGTTGAATAAGAGTAAAAAATGCTTACCATATGTACTCTGTTCTCAAATCCACTTTACAAGTAATGCTAACAAAAATATTTTATATATAATAGGTTAACCTCTGACAAATTAGCTGCTGTGGCATGCAAAGGGGTGGGGGCACCATCTGCATTCAAAGCACCCCTGTCATGCGACAAAAAATGGTCATCACAATTATGTGCTGTATTGCCATGTATTTAATACATGGATTGGCGTAATAGTTTCCTGTGTATCATTTGACAGAACTTATTGGTGACGTTCCAAAGCACAGCATTATACCTCATCTCTTGCACCTCTTGGCGGCTGTCTTCGTATTTCCTCTGCCACTCAAGCACCTCCTTTTCTTTTGTTACAATCTAAACCGGAAAGCATCTCAGTTAAACACATGTGCATAAAAAGGCAACACCATAATGGACACAAGGCTGGCCCTGAAGTGCGAATCACTAAACAAATAACTAAACAAACAAACATAGTTAAATGCGAACAAAGAGGCAAAAACACATTACAGAAATTAATTAACGTATTAATTGATTAACTAATGGATTACATTAATTATTTTGTCTGAGATTATTTATCTTTTGTTTGTTTTTATGTGAGATTTTCAAGTTTGTTGCTTCATTTCATCTTTTGCGGTGTTTTTGTTCTTTACAATTATTTTTTTTGCTTGAGATTTTTCATTTGCGTTTTGCATTTCAACTTTTGTATTGTGTTTTTGCTTATTTGTCTGCAAATACCTTTTTTATTTCTTTAGTTATTTGTTTTGTGTGATTTGCACTACAGGAGCACCGTAGGAAACAACTCCAACAAACAATCAAATATCAATACTGACACTAACTCGATGAGTGAGAAAAAATAAAAACAGTTGGGCACCTCCTCTTTTGCGATTCCCAACGAGTGATCCAGATCTTTGGGAAGATGTGGGCTTTCTCCATCGATGTAGCCGGCAGTGCTCCGAGCATACAGTAAGCTTTTGGATACTGAACTCTCAGATGGTGACGACGCATCTCTGTGCTGCTTCCGGAATCCCAATGAGAGGAGCGAAAGGAAAGGAAACATCCCCAGTTAAATCTCATACAAGACAGAAGACACTGCCACACACTGGTCGGCCTGAATGTTTTCAGCATGACACCTGAGTCTCAACAAAAAGGCAGCATCCAATTGAACCAAAATGTACCACGCAGCGACATCAATTTGTTTAATGAGGCAGCCTTGCGATGTTCCGAATGAATTCATGGAACGGTCTTCACAGCCAAGTGATTTGGCTTGTTAGAGAGCGGAGCTTGTTTGCGATTGGTACAGGCAGAGGGGGTTGGGGTAGTGGTTGGGGGTGGGATCAGAAAAAAAAGAGACATAAACAAGAGAGGAGGGACGGGGTAGCAGACTGCACAGCATGGCAAAAATGTTAGTCTCATGTTAAAGCACTCTGCATTAGATTAACTCCTTCCACAAGCAACTTCTTTTCCAGTGAGGCCGGACCCAAGTGTTTACAAGATGTTTTGTTTAAAAGGAGAGAGGACAAATCAAAGTTTGATCTTGAATCATGATCATCTTTCAGCAACTCTATTGTACATTAAAATGGATATATTCAGAGGGATGTATTCATTGTGAAGGATTAGTTTTATAACACATGGGAGCTATGTAGATCAGGGCTGTCCATTGTGTCGATCGCGGTCGACCGGGGGCCCGCCTAGCTATTCTTAGTTGATCGAATGACATTGCACTATATGGAAAAAAAATTCAGCCAAAAAAAATGAAAGTTTATTGAGAAAAAAAAAACGTTGTTTACATCGAGTGTTGCTCACGCCGGGAGGTATAGAAGTTTGATACATTATTCGACATTTTATTTTGAAGCATTGTCTGATTTCCTCCCTACATTTGGCCTCCTGACAAAATGGTAGATTCTCCTTGAGTCTCATTTAACCTCTGGGCCATCAAGCTAAAACAAAAAAAACCAAACAGATCTTGTCCGATAGTTACTGCCCGATAAATATATCTAACTGCCTGAAAGAAGAAGCGAGGAGTGCTAAAGCTTAAGTATGAGCAAATTAGACTGTCTCTCACTGCTGTTGGACAAATCTGAACACGTGTGACACAGGTGTTTACTAAACTGCAATATCACTAAACATTGATTGGTGATATCACTGCGAAGGAGGCAATAAGAATTAATATATTAATATAATAAATTAATATATTTTGGTGCGTCCTCCGCTCTCTTATAGATCGCAGGATGTGGGCTGCTGGAAATGTAGATCTCGGGGAAAAAAAGTGAGGCACCCCTGTTGTAGATGAATGACACTGAGACTAATACGCACGTAGAGTGACGAAAATTCTCAATTTATAGTGACTTTTATCGGCTTTAAAAATAATGTTATGATTATCTTATACAAAGTGGTAGAAGGCGTTTGTCTTGTTTCACATGACAAAAGGGACATACTTCAGCACATATCTAACATCTCATACAGCCTTAAGTCCCAAACAAATTTGCATCCTGTACTGACTGTACATTTGGCAAAAAAGAAAGACACCTTCAACAGCAAACTATGAACAAGCTATAGTGACACACAACATTCAAGGAATGAGACAGAAATGGAGAGAGACATAAACTATACCCAAGAACGTTATGGGTGCTTGGTCTTCTCAGGGGACAAATAGCAGCGAACTGAAAACACACTTTCAAACTTACTCCCTCTGTTTCATCAATTAAGATAAGAGAGCCAGCTACATTAAGGTGTGAGGAGTCAGGGGGGTGTCCTCCACTAAATGAAGGTGTCAGGGTCTAAAGAAGCTTGGGTATCCGGCACAGTCGTTTGGTATTTGGACAGTTTTTTGACGAGATGAGAGCAGATATTTTGTATCGGTCAAAGAAAATGAAAATATTTCACCCAAAGATGTTATAGAAGCGGTAGCAGCAGCAGCTACACGACTGAGTAAAATATGAACTGAAGTCTTAGAACATATCTTTTTGTATGCTTTGTGCGTGTGTCTAGTGGATTTTGATATTAATTAGGGATTTTTAAGTTTCTTTTATAAACTTCTTTAAACTATTAGGTTTCTTGATTATTAGTGCATATTTGCAAAAGCATAATGCTTCATACATGACATGTATCGCAAAATATTTGTTCCAATGTTAGGTGTTTTTGTATTAAAGACACATAAACACTGTACTAAAAGTGCAACACGTATGAATGTAACTGCACTGCTGGCTTAAAGGTGTATGTTCTTTATAATAGCAATCCCCAACCTTTATTGAGTCAAGGCATGTATTTTACATTAGAAAAAAAATCTCATGACACAACACACACATATATGACATGGCAGCAGGTTGAGAATACCTTATGCCATCAAGTGGAAGAGAATTTAATTGTTCTGTCTGTCACTATGCATTTGTGGCTTAAGTAGTTGAATAGAGACAAATTATTTACCATAAATGAATATTTTTTTATTCTAGTTAAGTGAAAATTCATAATTTCCTAAGGCACACCAGATGATCTCAGGCTTGGTAGTTTGGTTTGGAATTGTTGCTGTATACTATATCCAATTGTATTGTATTTTAGTGTAATAAAATACAAAGCTGATTGACTGAAAAGTGCTACTGTCAAAATATCTAAGGACTGAGCAGGAGATTACAAGGGAAGGCTACGTACAATAAGTGTTACTCTTACTTTCAGTAAGGGTGACCCGTTGATGTTCCATCGCCGTGTGCTGGGTTTCTTAAGGCGGGACTGTGAAATGTGTGGGATACATGCTTGAGATATGGATGGGAAACATCTGTTGTATGAATGCTAGCTACATAGCATGTTGCATCTGCAGAATTGAATATAAAGACTCATGTATGGTGTAGAAGACTTTAGAGAAAACGCTGAACCTTTCGACTGGGACGTGATTGGGGATTAAAAAAAACTAAAGAAACTATAGAAGTATCCAATGAATACTGACAGAAGAGATCAGACTTCGGTGGACAGAAACAAACATTTTATGAGAATTATAATATGTGTGTTGGAGATGGGGAGTGAAAAAAATAAGAGTTTAAGTTGAAGCTAGGAGCCCTTCTGCAAATAGCAAGTGTAATTTTGAAACCCCGACCTTTCTTAAAATAATTGTCCATAGTAATAGTTTTAACAAATCATGATCCCATACCAGTTTAAGTCATTCAGTGCCAGCCATTTTGGAGAATTTTGACATTTTTAATACCCACATGGTATTGAGTTCAAAGATTATTTATATTCCAACTCTACCAATTGAAAATATGGACTCGCTTCTTTCTGCCCTTTTCCATTCTTTTATCATCAGCAGGAGGAAAAAGTAGGTTTAAAAATGCATCCATTTCTCCCAAAGGACCCCAACATTGGGTTGATTTCATATCTAGAAGCGTGAAGTGTTGTCACTACAGGTGGCTGTGCATCAGTAAAGTTGTTTCCACATTGGACATTTACAGTGGAGCAGAGTCAGATATTCCCCCAACTTGTCTGGTTATTTAAAAAATGTAATAAAAAAGTATACATTTCAATGGTTAAAAATGAGTTAATATATAGTGGACCCCCATGTTACAACGTCCCTGATTTACGTTATTTTCATGTTGCGACCTGGAATACTGAGTTTTTTCATCCTCTCTTTATGACATTTTCCCAGATTCGCGACAGAAAACAAATGTCATGACCCTAGGGGTTTTGCTGTATTTGTTTTGTTTTGCCTCCATCTGCAGGCGTTTTTAAGTAACTGCACTTATTTACTATTGCCGTCTAACTGTTTCCATGCAACGCGTGACTACAATGGTGGTCTGATATTGGTCAGTGTCTCCTCACGAAGATAACTGTCTGCTATTGGTCGGCCTCACTTGTTTAAAATGGCGGAACGGTTCAATTGTGAGTGGTTACAAAACCGTATTTATAGTGCATTTTACTGCTTGATTCAAATTTGAAAGGGTTAGCTATGGGTTCCAAGATTGCAAGTGATGTGAGAGAAGTAAGTTTATATGGAAAGGATGCTAGAGGTAACCCTTATTAGGGAATATGGGCATAACAAGCGCCATTCAAAGGTAAATAAATCATTATATTATACTATATTTTTTATTTCTGATGTTTTCTTATTGTATACATGCATATTATATATACATAATACTATATTATTTTGGTAGCAATTTTTAATATGTATGTACAATTTTGATGTTTTTACCTGGGGTTTTAAACGCATTAGCTATTTAACATAGGCTTGGATTGCCTGTCATACAACGAATTCGCCTTACGACGCCAACCGCGGAACAGATTAATGTCGTAACATGGGGGCCCACTATAATTTCAAATTTATTTACAAATCTACCCTTAAAAGTCTGATTTGGAAAAAAAAAACCTTTTAAATGCACACACATAGATACATGTATGAAACCATTTTTCATTCATTCCCTTTTCAACTCACGCTTAACTGACTGTAGTTTCTCCATGATAAATAAATCCAAACATAGACTTCCAAAGACTTCCATGACATCAATAACAATGTAGACATGGATTTTATGTCATCTTAGGACATTTTAAAAATAGCACAAAAAAGTGGACTTCAGCAAGTATTTGGCAATAGGTCTACACAGAGGAGAAGGCAAATAGTTAAATAGTGAATTTAAAATGTGCAATTATCACAGCATTGTAAAACTGGGCTCTCACCCTAAAACACACTGCCCTGGCACTCTGAAGTTGGCCACCATAAGGACACACAGCATGAAATACATGGTGAGGAAAAAAAAAAAAAAATCGCCAGGCTGGTAATGTGACCATTATTTTGTAAGATGATGTAGCTAAAAATGAGCTCAGTGGTGTGTACGGAATGCTGTAACTGCTTCTAGAGTAGTATGTAATACATTACTAGTCACATTCAAGCCTCTTGTGAACAGGCAGCATGCAAAAGAGAGGCATGGCTCTAGAATGAAGCAACACTCTGTTGCTTGGGGGCGTTCTGCAGCGAGTTTTAAGCCATGTTAGATATGGCGATGAGGGGGACTTCATACTGTAGGTTTACAGGGCTGACAAAGCAGTGGTGCAGCCGCCATGTTGTTAAGGCCATGAGTTCAATCAGTATGGTACTCATGCACCATTTCTAAAGTCCTGGTCTTACACATTCATCAAGATGCAGCCTGGCAAAGCACACACACGCACACTTACATCAGGTGCAGGCTAAATACACGCAGTACCTGGGGGCTTACAGTGGAGAGGTAGGGGCACTGAGAGATGTTTTTGGCTACTTGCAGAGCCTCTATCCGCAGGGCAGCAAGCACCAGCTCCTCCTGGGCCGCACCATTTGGGGTCAAATGTTGGTGGTGCGGCCCAAGGATGAGAGAGTAAGGGAAAAGGATATACAACACTTCAGTTGACGACATACCACACGGAGTCCGATCTCACTTCACTCCAAATTTGTCAAAATAAGGGGGAATGAGAAGGTGAGTGGGAGATTTGCACAAAAACACAAGATAGTTGAAAAAAAAAAATACAAATCATTTGAAAAGCCATCAGGTTGTCAACACACCTGTAGTTTTTGAGCGAATGCATTAGGGTTGGTCTCAGCGAGGTCGGGCGCCAGGTATTGCACAGGGTCATCACACTCAGACAGTCTTTCTAAGAGGGACATGGTCAGGGCTGAAGAAGGGACCTCTGGGCTACTGAGCTATAGTGGATGACCAGGATGGGGTGGGCATAGGGCAGAGGGGGGAGGTATCAACATAGCAAAGCAAGGGCTCAGCGACTAAGTGGCAGAACGGGAAGCTACACTCTTGAGTGCAGTGTGGATTTCCAGATTCTGATTACTCTCGACCTGACTCATAGAGATTGAAGTAAATACCAAAAATTAAATTAAATGATGGTGAAATGACAGTAATGTTACTTAACAAACACGCAAACAGCTATACAGTACACTAAGAACATTCAAGGCTTTCGTTACACACCTGCTCATCCCTTTCTGTGCTTTGTGTTCGACTGAGCACTTCACTTTCTCTTTTCCGGCCCTTTTCTCCAGCAGATCCTTCAGGACCTGGCCTGGAACTTAGGACCGGGGTCTTCATGCTGGCTGTTATCTGGGCCTCCATTTCCTCAAAACTCCTGTGCAAAATGAAAGCACATTCCATCCAAATGTATGAAGTTTGGGCCACAAACAAGTGCAAAATTTAAAATGTCAACTCCACTATTATAGTTGTACCCTGTGCATGGAGAGTTGGGCCCAGATCCATGTGTATCCTTGGATACGGTGTTCGATAATGAGTCCAACTTTAGGTGTAACGATGGCTTCTTCACAGACGGTGGCTACAAGAGGTTAACACATTTTTTATTTTGTTTGGTAATCACAGAGTAGTGGAACATGTGCTAATACAATTGATGTAAATACTCACAGGTGAAGAGGGGCCTATTTTCTCCATGTATTCTATTTGATAGTCTTGCACTAAAAGGACAGGCAGATGCAAATGAAGAATTTAGATGGCTGATGCCTCCAACAGACACCCGATGGGCTGAGCTAGAGCAACTAGGAAGAGTAGTGAAAAACTGGGACAAAGGGCTTATATCATTGACACGGCTAAAACCAATAAAGAAAAACAATGCATTCCATGTTTTCCTGAAAAACAAACAAACAAAAAAAAACTCGTGTATGTTTTGTTGGTTGTTAACGATTGAGGCACCTCGACATTTGGTGAACATTTAAACCCTTTGAGGACCATAAATGGTCAATGTTATAAATGTGTTGAAACAAATAATAAAATAATATATATATATTCTTTCACTTTTAACACATCAGATCATTTAAATGACCTAAAATTTATAAAAAGTTATTTCTGTTTTTTTTTTTAATGTTTTGTGATGTTTTTGTAAAAAGAAAAGACTAAATATGTATAATTATTATGCTTCAGTTATTCATACTGATTACATACATTTATTTTCAGAGCAATGACAGTGTTTTCAAAAAATGCACACTATAGAAGTGTTCAAATAATTCATGGATTTATTTATTTTTTTAACTTTCAAGACATCAAACCTTTTCAATAATATCAGATCTAACAAGAGATATAAAGTGTAAAACAGTTGTCTTTATTCATGTTTTATGATATTTTTGACAGAACAACCACTACTTTCTTTGTTTGTTTTTTTTCCCCTAAAAAGTTGCAGAGTGAAATATGACAAAATTGTATGAGGGATTTTGGTAGGTTGATGATTTCTAATGTAACTAACTCATTTGTATGTGTTTTGGAGCAATGACAGTGTGAACAAACTATACTCAAACTCAAACTATAGGCCCTTGGGACCATAAGTGATTCAATTCCTAAAAGTATTTAAATTAGTTTGATAAAGTTTTTGTACTTTCAAAACATAAAATCATTTCCATGTTATTGGCTGTAAAGTATTTTTTTTACAGTTTATAAGGGTTGTAGAAATGTATTAGTCCTGCTCCCACACAAAAGTTTCAAAATGAAATAATTTGCCTTTATGAAGTCAGTATTTCTTAACATCAATGATTTTAGTAGATTTTTTTTTTTTTTTTTTTGGTGGAGGATGACAAGTTTTTTTTTTTTCTTTTAAAGGCCAAGGGGGAATTGATGGGTGTCACACAGTTTCTGAACAGCATGTCTCACCTGAAGACTGAAGACCGCTCTCATTAACAAAGGATGTCAGATCTGATGGGTGAGGGACGTCCTGCTGGTCAGATGTCAATTCCACATCGTGCAAGTCTGCCCACTTGTGATTGGTAGAGGAGGCCAGCTTCTCCTCATCGGTGGCGTGGTCATCCTGTGGCGCAAGGGAGGCGGGGTCATCTGCATCCTGCAATACAAAAGACAAAGTTAGACAGAACTAATGAAGGAAGAAATATATGAATACATGAACGCACCTGTGAGTTGTCAGACAACTGTGATTTCTTAGGTGACCTCTTCACCCTAAAAGTGTTACTGAGGAAAAAGATAATCATTCTTACAAAGTCACACAACCAGATCATAATTCTTTATGACAGTACACCTCGGCGAAACAAGAATCTCTGATCTTTGCATGGCCAAAAGATGTAAAAGTTGTTGCAATTTAACAAAATTAGCCCACTTTACAGGGATGTCAACCTGAGTGCTTCGTATATAGAAACAGAGTACTTGTTTATATAGCGTATTGGTTAGAAGGGTTTTCATTTACTACGAAATGTTGCAAAAAGAAGTTCCTTATAGTTTTAAGGGATGAAAACAAAAATGTACATAATATGTGTGTTAATCAAAGCATGCAAAAATATCTGTTATTGAAAAACTAACATTCCTGAGTTAGTAAGTAAGTAAGTAAATAAGTAAGTATGCCAAAGCGAGACTGAAAATATTGACTACCAGTGTCATGCTCACCACTGCTTAGTCAACATGTAACAATTTCAGGTGTAATCCTAAATAAACTGATTAATCAATTTAAAAGGAAATGTATTGTTAGATTACACTCAAGTACTGTATTGTAAATAGCATTTTTCAATGGCATGAATTTCTTTGTAAAACGGACAACACACAAATGCTCCAAATGGAGATCTATATAAATAACATAATAAATATTCCAAAACTATAAATGAACAAATGTTGTTGCTGCAGTCAAATTTAACAAATGCCTCTTTGATTAGTTATACAAGATCAGCTTGTTGAATGTCCTTTAGCTTCTGTCTATTATTAGTGTAAAGAAGAGGACTGTTGATGTTTTGACTGAGTCATGTGTTGTTCGGATATTAATATTAAAAGTGATGGATGACCAAACAAGGGAACTGACATGCTGGTTTACAGGGATCCACATGGGACTAGGAGTGAAATATGGAGGATAGTTGTGTTGTCCCTGTACTTACAACAAACAACATAGAGTGGATGCACCTCTGGCCCTCCTGTGACATGAGAATACAGTACATAGTGTGCATTTAAAGTCTACACCCCTGGTTGAATGCCAGAGTTCTGTATAACTACACTAAACAACTGAGATAATGTGGTCTAAAGCCTCAGGTTTTTGGATCAAATCAAAGGTGGAATTAGGTTTGAAATGATTCCACGATCAAATTCTTTTGTATTGCAAAAAAAAAAAAGAAAAGGGAAAAAAAGGCATTTGAGCAGAGTTGTGCAGACTTGTCATAACCACGGGTTCAGGTGACAGAGAGACGGACAAAAGGCACTGGCAATAGTGAAGAGTGGGCCATGTACAACACAAAATCCAAATCAAGCAAACAAAGCAAAACACCGACACAAGTTAACCTATGTGCCATAATCACTGAGTGTGAAGATAAGCAACTTACGATTTGATAGGAGTTTTCTTCTTTTTGGCTGGTTTGTTCTGATTTTGATCTTCTAGCTCTCCAATATTGTCATTGTCATTTTCCATGTCATCATTTGACGACAACTCGACGGAGGCCGAGGCCTTTGGAGGTGAGGTTGTTATCTTGTTGGAAATTTTAAAAGGGTCGACTACAGAATCGTCAAAATCAAAACTGTACGCAGGTCCAGATGCCTTGGGAGAATTCGCCACTGCTGTCTTGGTCAAAAACGGATTAAAATTGGGATCATCCCACTTATTTGACTCAAAATCGTAAGAACCTCTGGAAAGGGGTTTCTCCTCTTGGTTACCATTGTGTTCTGCTGCAAGGTTATTATCTAGCTGCTCAGCCTGCTCGAGGTGGACCTTTTTTAAACCCAACTTTGCCTTCCTCAAAGGCATCTTGGCAGCAGGTTTCTTGCCCAGTTTCTTTGGTGGTGGAGAAGCTCCGTGTGATGCCTCACTATTCTCCTCTGAGTAATCAAACTCCAGCCTCACAGACTCCCGTTTGGGTAGGATAGGTTGCTCTTCAGGGTTGGTAACTGATGCTCCTATGCAAGTAGGATGAGGAAGTTCCCCGACAGCAGGGACAGGCGGACAATCTGGCGGCGTAACAATGGGGGCACATGCAGGACCTTTACGATCAAGAACAGGTGAATTGGCAATCTTACTTCCTCCAGTCTTGAATGGGTCTATGTTCTCAAAGTTCTCTGGATCCCATTTGTAGGAACCACTGGGAGGAATGATGAGGTTTTCTTTGACAGGAGGACTACTTGGCAGGTCCTCCTCCTGGTACAAGGGTAAGGCAGGCAAAGTGAGGCTCCTCTCAGATTCTACATGAATGTTTTCTTCTGGTAGTGGAGGTGGAGTGTCCACACGACTTTTTGCAGTCTTTCTTAGGGTCCCTGCAGGACTTGCACCTTCTTTCCCCTCTTGGGTCACTGTTTGAGGGTTTGCTCGCCTAATGATCTCCGGGGTGCTACTAGTAGAACTTGGCTTCTCAGGGTTGGAGTTCTGCCTCAGGAAAGGCTTCTTCTTTACAGATCCAGGGCGAACTTTCCTGGGCCTGCGGAGTGTCCCTGGATTACTCTCCGTGCCTACGCTGAAAGATTCCGAATGCGGGCGGAAGCCTTGAGTTACAGATCCATCAAAGCTAGATGTGTCAAGTTCTCCACCCTGGAGGCTGAGGGAACGAGTCAGTGTTTGAACTCTTGAATCTGAGGCAAAATGCTCGATGTTGTACGTGCCACTGGCAGCAATTGGCCTGTCCTCATCAAAAACCACGGAAAGTGGCTGAGAAATCAAGTCTGTCGAGAGAGCTCCCCCTGAGGTATCCTCACCTGAGAGAGAAGAAGAATAGACCATCATTAAGGTTTTCATTCTGTTAATCAACTTAACCAATCAGTAGGTCACTAAATAACTATAATCAATTGATGTGAGACACGATTTCAAGTAGGCGTGGGACAAAACCGGACTGCAGATATATCTCGATTTTAGAAGGCAGTTATCTACAATCATCCAAGTCTGTCAGAACCGGTACTTTTTTTTTTACCTCCCCTGTCGTCTGTTTGAACGGCAACTGCACTGTGTTGTTCTCCTTGTGTATCAGTATCACACGTAAGTCCTCCTCTGCTGTAGCAGCCAATCACATTATCCTTAACCTGATTTGTTGGCTGCAGTACTACTGTAAGTTTGCTACTGCAGCTATCTACCACGGAGAAAGTGGCGATGTGACTTTCACGTAGTGTTTTATGTGTTAACGTGGTAAGATGCGAGGAGTCTATCGAGCTAAAGTGTGGTTCAAGAAGGCAAACCAATCAAACATTTACCCCTGGCCAAATGAAGTTGGTTGTCTTGGATGTTAGCGGCTTTCGAAACGGGCAACGATATTGTGAGTGAGCTACGAGCTTGCAGTAAGTGCGCTCGAATGAGAGAGACAGAGAGAGAGTGAGAGCAAATGCGTGAGTGAGACGGCGAGCTTGTTTGTGTGACTGTGTGTGTGTGTGTGTGTGTGTGTGTGTGTGTGTGTGTGTGAGAGCGTGCGTCTGTGGGGGAACAGGTCAAGGTAAAATGACAGAATCCACATTTACTCTCTCTCTCTCTCTCTCTCTCTCTCTCTCTCTCTCTCTCTCTCTCTCTCTATATATATATATATATATATATATATATATATATATATATATATATATATATATATATATATATATATATATATATATATATATATATATATATATATATATATATATATATATATATATATACACACACACACCGTAAATTCCGGACTATAAGCCGCTACTTTTTTCCCAAACTTTCAACCCTGCGGCTTATTCAGTGATGCGGCCAATTTATGTAATTTTTCTAACGGCCGCTAGGGGCGCTCGAGTAGAAAAGGTAAGATTAAGACCGGTGGAATATATGCGTCGAGGAAGACTTCCTGTCTTGTGCATAAATTAAATTAGCGTGAACATACCCTCATCATGGAAAATGCAAAAAGAAAGGCATATGACGCAGGACAAACTCCATTCCAGCTGTAATTCCTGGGGGCACAACGAAGTATTTGCAGCCGCTTGACATTAGTGTGAATCGTGCATTTAAAGTGGAGCTCCGTGTTGAATGGGAGAATTGGATGACTAGCGGCGAGAAATCTTTCACTTAAACTGGCCGCATGCGAAAGGCAACTTTTTCACAAGTCTGCCAGTGGATCCTGACAGCGTGGGGCAGTGTCAAAAAAATCACCATCACCAACGGGTTCCGAAAAGCCGGTCTGCTGCGTGACGGAGAGGAGGGCACAGTGACAGCGATAGAGAGGCTGAGGGAGTGTGTGACGACGTCTATATGGCACTGTTTCATTCCGACACTGAGGAAGATGACTTTGATGGCTTCAGTTCAAAGGAGGAAGATAAAGACGGCTTACCGTGATTTTTACCAGTATGTTCTTTTACCAGACCTGTTTTACCAGACCTTTTATACTGTGTTGCTAGCGTGTTGCTACCATGTTAGTAGCGTGTTGCTATCATGTTGCTACCATTTTACTGCCCTGTCACAGGCACCGTTTGGGAAGAAAGTTATATTATTATTGTTAAGTTATATTATTAAAACTTTGAAAACTCTCTCTGTGTACCGACTTTCTTTGTAAACATGTTTACATGATTTAATGTGGGCACATGCGGCTTGTATGCAGGTGTGGCTTGTGTATGTACAAAATCGGTTTTCCTCTAAAATGTAGTGGGTTGCGGCTTATAATCAGGTGCGCTCTATAGTCCGGAAATTACTATATACGATATATATATATATATATATATATATATATATATATATATATATATATATACGAGATATATATATATATATATATATATATATATATATATATATATATATATACAGTCAGCCCCCTGCTTACGAGCATCCTGATTTGCGAACATTCCGCCTTACGAGCCTGATTTGCGAACATTCCGCCTTACGAGCGTGGATCAGGGAGAATTTTGTCCTCCGCTTACGAGCAAACCTCTCGTCTTGCGAGCATTCCGACAAACCAGCCATTGAGTATGTAGAAATGTTCTCGCCTAACTGCGTCAATATATTCAGCAGTTGCGTCATCTACAATCATTAATAGATACTTATGGCGGTAACGTGAACGCTATTGGTCTTACAACGTCACACTGACTGTCTCACTCACGGTGTCTAAATATATTACCATTTAAGTGTAGTGTTTGTACAGCTAAAGGGAAAAACAGCTGACATGAAATTAAATGTGCCGATTGCAGGACAAAGAATTGTCATTGGTTTAGATGTGTGTTTTTTTTTAATTAATTGTCAATACATTCCAACCGTTTAAAAAAAAGTGTGAATAATTATCAGTCAGTCAAGGAGACGCCAATATGCTATTGGTCGATTAAGGTCACCCGGTCTCACTCACGGAGATGCTATTGGCCGGCGTCACACGTCAATCACAGAAATGCCGATATGCTATTGGCCGAACGCCTTTATCTAGCTTGATGGGACAGGATGGAAGGAAGTAGAGAAAATGAATGAAAAACGGAATGTTTTGAAGACTTTGCAAACTTTATCTGTTAGACATAGCTTCCAAAATTACTAGCAGCGGTAAAGGAAGAAATAAGAGGATGATGTTTTAGTATCTCCGTGATTTGCACCATGACTGAAAGAGTTACTGTAACACTGTAAGACCAATAGCCTATATGCGTTGCCGTATTAACTCAAGAGGTTAATCTCTGCACCCTATTACGGGTGATGATACAGCGCCATATAATGGTTGCTAGACAAGATTGCATGTCAGGTTAGTCGGCGATCTCCCGATATGCATTGGGACAGCGTCATTGTTGCAATTTTGTGAGTTGTAACCAAAGGTGAACTGACGCTCGAACAAGCCATAAGTGTGCTGCCTAGTAAATGCAACACACACAACCACCTCTCCGCTTCCACCGTGCTCAATTCACGTCGGGAAAAACAGTTGACATGAAATTAAGTGTGCCGATTGCAGGACAAAAAATCGTCACAGATTTAAATGTGTTAAAATCAATAAGATGTCAATACATTCCAACCGTTTAAAAAAAAAGTGCAAATAATTATCAGTCAGTCAAGGAGACGCCAATATGCTATTGGTCGATTAAGGTCACCCGGTCTCACTCACGGAGATGCTATTGGCCGGCGTCACACGTCAATCACAGAAGTGCCGATATGCTATTGGCCGAACGCCTTTATCTAGCTTGATGGCACAGCTGGTTGGGATGGAAGGAAGTAGAGAAAACCCTGACTGAAAAAGTTACTTTGACACTGTAAGACCAATAGCATATCTGATTTACTGTATTGATTTAGAGCATTCATCTTTGCTCATCTCTGCTTATCTCAGCACAAGTCACGTCTTTCCAAAGGTAAAAGTCATTTATCCTTTGTATTTGTTATTTAATGCAACTGTACAGTAGATTATGTCACTTAATATTAATTTATGTATACAGCGTGATGATTTTACCTAAGGCTTCTGCGCGCGTTGCACGCACTCACGAATTAACATGGGTTTGGATTGCCCGCTATACGAGCAATTCGAGATACGAGCGTAGCCGCTGAACGGATTAAGTTCGTAACCCGGGGGCCCACTGTATATGTGTGTGTGTGTGTGTGTGTGTGTGTGTTGGGAGTAATGTAATTACTGTAATGCATTACTTTTTGCTATAACGTGGTAATGTTATTTATTACACACAATAAACTAGGAATATTGTACTCGTTACAAATGACAGCAAAGTAATACATTACAATGCATTTTAGCCTATATATAAACATAAATGTATATTTACATTAAAGGGATGTGTAAGATTTAGACTGTTTTTCATTACGGACAGCAGGGGGTGCTGCATTAAGCATTGTCCATAGACATGGCAGGCTCCAGAGGAGTGCCACCTACCCTGTAATATAATTTAATGATAACTAGACCAATTATTATATTTAAAACATACTGTTGGTCGTTAAGAAGACATTTATTTGCAGCCGTTTGAAATTTGTAATCATTCAATCCATTCCTTTTGAGTGAAAAATGGTCTAAATCTTACACACTGTCCCTTTAAGAACAACCACATTAAGAGCTCTTCAGTCTACCCGGGAAATATATGGGTGAAAAGAAAAAAGAAATTCCAAACGCAAATGTACCACTTGATTCCACTAGATGGTAGCACAGAATAACTTTTTGCATGCGGTTTTGATTACTGTGATGCCAGTTTATTTACTGACCTTTGTCATCAGTGGTTCCTAATTGGTTCTGTGGATCTGCAGGAGCCTTCACTGGAGTTGTCGATTCAGGAGTCTCAAAAGCTCCATCAGAGTCGGAGCTCCTAGAAAAAAAAAAAGCAATTGCATACTAAGTCAATACTGATTTGAATAATTATGACATCACCATGATGATCAACTGAATAAACAGTGTGCAATATTTCTGTGCTTCAATCTGGAGTAGACATACCAAGATGTATGTTTAAGCATGTTTTCTTTTTCCAAAAAAAAAAAATACAGATGATTTTCCTCCACGTCAGACATTCATTTAAAATACAACTCTGAGGTTTGTTGCCTGCGTGTCTCGCATCCCATCCTGTCTCACCTCTGTCTGACCAACGCCCCTGCAGTCTTAATCATGTTGTCATGTGAGCCCCAGGAAAGACGCCGGAAAAGCCCGAAAGCCGGATCCAAGTCCGGACCGCCTGCTGCCCCTCCCAGCAGGGTATCCCAGCCCCAGCGAGCCCACTGCAGTGGAGATAGAGCCTGCCACGCACTCACCGCCATAATGTCTAAAAAAACGGCAGCCGATGTCTGACACACAGGTGGACTAAGAACACTCACTGTCTGTACTGGAAAGCACGAGATCACCTACAGTGTGATTCTCCAATCTCCTCTTTCTGATTAAAGGTGTCGGTCCTTCCACATTGCACAGAAGCAAAACATGCCTTCCAATCTGAATGAGACTGTCTGCAGACTGTCTCCACTCTCTCTCCTCCTCTCATTCTTACCCCCTCCCTGCGCATTTTTTTTTCCTCTGCCACCTTGCTAAACCAAGAAATAATTTTCATGACATTTAAAATGTTATTCTGCAGTTATCATGAATACAACTGAACCTTCTGTCTTCCAGAGATGTGGCCATTCCGCCACGTTGGGATCTCAATAGAGTGCAGTTAATTGTGCGAAGAAATGAGTCCCACATGAAGAATAAAGATGAAAATGAGAAAAAAAAAAGCAATGGGTGAAGCAAGAATGTTAGGCTCAAGAAGAGATTGAATATACTGGAGTCAGCGTGGTCAGTGCTAAACAATTTCAACCATGAGAAAACTAATTTATGACAATAATTAGGATTTTATGACATCTGTAGTGGAGTAATTTGATTGGGGTATAAATTCAAATAGTACATGAAAAGGTGATGAGCAGACAAGACAACGTTAAAGTGCCTTCTGGATTTCCAACAATTCCTTGCAACTAATTTCCAATACTAGACGTGTGATGTGAATATAATATGAAATGTATCACAAGCTAAAGCAGTCTAGCATTATAAAAAAAATTGATAAAAACAGCTTACACAAGCTGCTTATACCTAGAGTCAATGCTTAATTTGTGTCCTTTGAGACATCTTATTTACCCTGAAACAGCATGACTGAGGTTACCATGGCAACTGCAGTCGCCGCCATGTTTCATAATGGAGGGGGGTAAAACTGTCTGGCTGCAAGATACTGACATGTGACATGAGATACGCTTCATTGAAGCACCAAGTCAGACAATTGCACTACATTCAATCTTGTCATGCAATCTTGCAGTTATTGAATCTGCAGACAAAATATGCCAACAGGAAAACAGCATCATGGTGAAGAGTTAGCCAAGCTACGGGGACAAGCCTAAACAAAAAGAGCAACAGCCAATCTTTATAGCGAAGACAGACAGCCTGCCTGGAGACAGAGGCTCCGTGGTGGGAGGTGCAGCGTTTCAGACAAAAAGAGGACTTACAGCTCCCAGACGAATCTACACTGCTGGCATTTATACCTGAAAATTCAACAAAGCTCTGTTCTGGCAAACACCAATGAAAAGAGGATGGAGAAGATATGAATACTTCCCAATGATGTTCACACTGACTGATTGATTCTTCCAAATCACATTTTTTCTGTGGTTACTGATGGTCAATAGCCTCTGGGCTGACTGAGCATTATCAAGAGCGGAGTAATATTTGTTGAACTAGCCATTTACATATAATATTGGTTATGATGTCTGTTCATGTTTTACTCATGTATACTGTCTAGTTGAAAAAATACTTATTGCTCATTATTTGTTGTAAAAAAAACATAATATAAAAACATAATAGTGAATCCTGCAATTGTATATACTTTTAAAACCACCTCCATTTGAATAATTGATTAATTTTCTATAACTAAATTAATTATGAATTATACAATTTAAAATGAGAGTGATTATTTATAGAAGAAATGTCTGTGACTGGCAAAACTGAACAAATTAATGCAGTAGAAATGTAACACTGCAAACCTGTATTTAAGACATGTATTACATGTAGCACTTAGTGAAAAATAATTTACATTAAATCAATTAACCATTATTTTATAATAATATTAATATTATAAATATGTTATAAATATTTTAAATACAAGTTTTAACATTTGTGTAAGCTTGTCTATGAATCTATAAAAAAATCCCTCTGTTTTCAAAATAATTTACAGCCTTTAGTTTTTGCCGTATCCTGTATTATCGGCTGTACTAAATTTGGGACATGTGTATTACTAATACTAATACTAATACTAATAAACGTGTAGTACAACTAATATGCAATGGCATCCGTATTTTACATTAAATTGCTCTTGATTCAAGTAATGATTTAACAGTGTCCATTCCTCAACGCTTGTAGTTTAAAATAGATGTAAATGAACCAGCAGAGGGAGCGATTGTGTTGTTATGACATTGCAATCGTGTCTACAAACGTGGTGTTGTTGATGAAGATGATGATGATGTTAAGGGAATTGCACACCCTGTGAAACAGCTATTTGTTATATATGTGTATAGTACGTAAGTTTCAAACCGCTTCATACCTAGAAAACATCCAGAGTGGGTTCCTGTTTTAAGGATGATGTCATCCCACACAGCCTAATCTGACATATTGGGAGCAGACAGATGGCACATTAAAAATAACAGCATTGCAAAAAGCAGCAAGGAGAAGGTTAAAAAGATTAGCATAATGATAATGAGAACAGGATCAAGGTACAGGAACATGATCCACTACATTCATCACGGCTAACAGTAACTACTCTTATTCTGGATCCTGACTATTACAACCTAGTATTGGGTATTGGGTGCTCTCATCAGGGTTGTGACTGTGCACACAACACAATATACATTGTGATGTAAACAAAGGGAAACTCATACAACCATCAAGCTGTAAAAAGTGAATACAAGCCTTGTGTCCATACTTAGCAAAGCTTTCCTGTGCTAAATCATTCATCCCTCCATTCGAAATGACACCTTCCCCCCATCTGCACGGGTCCTTGCTTCCCAGTGCACAAGTCTCTGAGCTATAAATAAAACTAAGTGGAGCGCTCTTGCCCCGTCTCTAACGCTCCCTTCCAGTCATATTCCTGCACACCGTGCTCCAGTTCAACACTCAGTGACGACAATGAAAGCAGCCAAAAATCACACCACCACTTTGAACTCATTGCCTCCATCTGGCTTCCATAGTCCATATAGAAATGATTTACATGTGCAAGCGACTGCGCATGTGCGCTGATCCTTTTATTTACATCACAAAACCAAATGACAACAAGGATCTGGCTCAAACGAGAATGAGTAATAAGACAAGGATGGCAATTAAAAAAAAAATCATAAACAGTCTTGCATATGTCAGAACTAGAATCTTGACTCACATGTGTTCTTGAGTAGGACAGCGTGTCTGTCCTTGCTCCATGGATTCGTTGGCACCCATTCTCAGCAACCTTTGCTCCCCCCACCTGCACTTCAGCCACTGTCCACATCCACCTGCTCCCTCGAAAATGCCTTTTTCCGCTATCAGTGGAAGCTTCCAGCAGAGGCGAGCGCCAGCATCTAACGCTGCACTGCAGAGAATGATCTCGTCCCGCTCCTCGCATCAAATCACCGGATGATTAAATGCATGTCAATTTATGCATAGGGTCCCTGCACCTCAGCTCCCGCACACATTGTCGACGTGACACTTTTTCCATGTAGTTCCTCTTGCAAAATGATGCTGAAGCATTAAAGTACAAGGATAGACTAATCCAAAATGATGCAACAACAATCCTGCACTCTTGTCGTCTTGCATGTGTGTTTTGAGGTGCCTCTATTTGAGCTGTGATGCTGCACAAACTGCCTCCTCCCCCTTCTAGTCTCCTTTGAAAACCCCCACAGCAGCAGCAGATGCTTGCGCCTTTAAAAAGACAAGCAGCCGTTTTCTAGACGACTACCACAGCCATGCAGGAGAGAACCAAACAATAGAACCCCCATAAACAGCCACTTTGGCTTCCTTCTGCACCATCCTTAAGAAATGACACCTCATGTTTTCGCTTTTCTTCAACTTAAATGTTCCGTTTTCATCCAGAAGCTGCATGAAAAATACTTTGAGTCATGTGTGAAGTAAACAAAAGCCTTGGACAGAAGTGTAGTGATGTATTCAACTTTGAGTCAAGCCGACTTCCTCGTGTCAGCAATTCTATACTAGCCTGAACAAACAGTAAGATCCAAATCTATTCTTAGTTATCCTCAGGTTGTACAACTCAGAATTCTATTAAAAATCCATCTTTGTTTGAATGGTAAAATCCAAACTCTGAAACGGATATGCTATTGTACATTGTTTTCATTTGTAAGATCATTAAAACAGCATTTAAAATGTGACTGTAATTATTATGACATGGATTCATTTTCACTATTTATACAACAATTTAACCCTGATAAGTTTGTTTTCCCAATAAAAGTACAAAAAAAAAAAACTCAAACACAAACGTGAGTGCGAACTTTCATTAAATGTGCATTTGCTGGTCTAAATTACTGGCCTGCTGCAACATTATTGAGTGTAATTCAAAAGATCACTCACGTACTCCTATTTGTCTTCTTTTTCTTACATCTGCTACAGAACGAGTCCCATGGGATGAAAAAAGGAACATGTGATAAAATGTTTCTATTGATTGTCCATGTAGCGATGGGAAAGAGGGCTCTGAAAGGAGGATGAATCAGCTGTGCATTTATCGGAAAATGTGTTAATGAAAGCTTACTAGTCATACTACAACAGAATAAATAGCTTGGACCATTTGACATTTTAGCAGCAGAGATTGTGTTCCACTGAGAATGGGAATGGAGATGTGCTGATTGAAAAATGGAAACTCTTCAGTTCCACTGCATAGCAATCGCCATAGTTTTTTTTTTGGTTTCTTGTTTTGCCTAAGGAGAGAAGGTGGGGGGGTTGAATGTAGAACAGCCATTAATGGATAACCAGGGAATACTAACATAATACTGCTCTCACTGGGCCTTATGGTCGATTTTTAACAACCAGAGGGAATGAGAGAAAATGCTACCCCCTCGCAGCTGCCCACATGCTAAAGCAAAATTATTGATTGGCACTGCCAGTTGCATGTTCAAAGCATGCAACAAAAACGTGTATGACCATAGTATGCTATTTGTGAAAGAGCTCTTCTTCAAGAGTCTGATGTTCTTGCACTTTAGCCTCCTATGCAAATCAGCGAAAGAAATAAAAAATTCAACACACTTTGGTCGTAGGAAATAAAGCAGTGACAGCTTTTTCTGAAAGATTTATAACACGTTTGCCATTTCAAGTCAAATCAAGGTAAAGTCAAATCAAGGTCACTACAAGCGGCATTAAAAAGGCAGTTTTACTTGTGAGTAAAGAAAAGCCTGAAACAAATAGTAAACAGGTTGGCATTTGATGGAAGAGTAAATAAATGTAAGCTTTTGTAATTTAATCTTATTTGTGACAATGTTGTTACACATAAAATCCTGCTACTTGTACAGTTTATGTTACATCTAAAGTAAATACAAAATAGACTTAAAACGACCAAGAAGACCCTTACATTTAAAAGCCCTCACTGGGTACAAAATAGTAATTGAACCTAAGTCGCTATGTCAGGAGTAGTGGTATAGCTCATAAAAAATACAATGCGTAGTGCGAGCTCGAAACGGGGTCACAGCAAAACAGTAGCAGCTACAGAAAGTGAAACAAAACAGAAATCAACTGCTATGTAATTGAAAATGCAAAGGTGCTTTTAGGAAACCTATCTGGACATTGCATGCCAAATAGTCAGGTTTGAAGCAAAAGACTGCTTTTATAGGCAATTACTGGCTCAATTCCTCAAACAACTTTGAACCAAACATTGACTATCAATATAATAATAAATATAACAATCGCTTCATGGGTGAATAATCCAGTTATAATCTAAATATTCTGTCCAGATTAAACCTCCATCATTTGTAATTTATTCTGTTGTACAATGATTTGCGACCACTTACTCGTGTACGAGTGCGTTAGGTTCATAGCCGCAGCAGAGTGAATGTACTCTATGACTAAAAGAAATGATTCCATCTGGTGGAGGTAAAACGCACTGCACTGTGTAGTGCCTCTGAAATTTATATTAGAAGCTATGAGAGCGCTATAAGAACGGCAGAACACAATTTTGCAGATAAAAAGAATTTGCTAAACACTTAACTGGTGCATTTGGATCCGTTTTTTCAGAGTGAAAAAAAACTTCTAGTAAAATGCAACAACACGAGGATTAAGTAGTGCAAACTCAAGATAAAAATCCTACAGCAAGTGCTCGTTCTGTCTTTTACTTATAGTTAAACTCGTTAGTTATTTTATGTCTGGCGGACTTTTTTTTTTGCGACATGTTTCTTTTCACTTTCTTCTGACTGAAGAAGGCAAAAAGACTTCCATCGAAACATGTCCGGTGAATAACCTTAAAAAAATCCCAGGTGACTGCATCCACATTTGACTTAGTTCCTGAGAAATAAATATCATCCGCTCGCCACAATTGCACACCGTTTTCATCGTGCTAGCGTCCAACCAAAATATCATGAGTTACATTTTGGCGAACTTTGTATTATTTTCAAAATTCTATACTGCTGGTCAGTTCACGCGTGTGTGTATATACAGTATATAAGTGTTGACAATGTCTTGCTCTCTTTGATTGTGCAATGTTGTTTGAACAAACTTTCTATTATTGAATACTCCTTTAATGTGATGATATTGGAAACATGAGTGTTACGCCCGCTGCTAGCTATATGCTCAGTTTTTACCCCTCCAATTTTTTTTGAAATGTATTTTTACTGCCTGGTAGACACATTGCTGTTTTTTTTTTCCTTTTAAACCAAATACAAATAAAAAGGAGTAAACCCTTTTAAAGTCGATTTGATTCATCCTGATTAGAATTGGGTGGATAAGCCAATGGCCAATTTTCATCAAGCAGGCTAAAAGGACTAGTGTCAGGCATGGCTACGGTTAACATCTGAGCTGAGAGCATGAACAGCTTAACCCACATCCGCACGTTACAAACAGACAGTTTTGTAAATCTCAAAGTGAGCAAAATCCGAAAAATGTGATACCTTAGAAGATGTTTGCAAGAAGTAGGGATTAGGCAGGGGTCATCTATCTGGTGACTGGAAGGTGCAGGGAGTGAGGTGGGAGCTGGAGGAAGAGGAGACGTGTGAGGAGATGCAGGCGGTGTCTTCTCTGGTAAAGGGGATGCTGGTGGAGGTGTGGGGATCACGGGAAGGGGAGCAGACGGGAGGTGTTTGGGTGAACTTTTGAGAAGGGCAGCGTCTCTCTCTGTGTGCTCAGATTGGGGGGGTCTGCAGGAGGGGGGGGGGGGGGGGGGGGACACACAGAACATCAACAGATGCGGCTTGAGTGATATAGACTTACCTCACTTTGTGCCTTCAGATAAAACAAATATTGTGTTGAAGACTGAAAGTCAAGCTTGCTCGAACCATCCAAAATATGGCTAACTGCATAACTGCTACATAACTGCTAACTGCAACTGCAACCGTACTTTGCCTCCTGACATGTTACTATGTCTTTCGCTACTTGGAAAAGAACACGCGAATTGAGGAGCTTGCACAAATGTCTCACGATTGGATGTAATTGGCCACCTGGGGTAATAGATTTGGCTCTGATCCGGGTTCATCTTATCAGGAGTGCCAGGCTCTAATCCCACAGGCAATGTGTTGGACGCCCATGCAGCTGTTACCACTTGGGGCAAGCCTCCTGCTTCACTCTAAAAATATTCCAGGGAATCTGCAGAACTCAAGGATGTTTGGGCTACGGAGCGTCAGATCTGCTGCGCATGCACGCCAGCTATATTAGGCCCTGAATGGCCATTAAAATTTCACCTTAAACCATTCCTTCTCAAATTGTGGGACAGGCCCTCCTGGGGGGTTGGGTCATTGGGGGGGATATTGCAATCTTTTTTTTTTCTAGGTTCTTTGATACGCTTGCTAAAATTTTATTTCTGTTTTAGGCTAAACTGACACCTGTATAAACGCTGTAAAAAAGTTAATAGATGTTGAAAGTTTATTTAGATAGTTTTTTTCTTTTGTTAATGTTAAAAACATAGTTTTCGGTATTCTAATACCTAAAAGGTAGTCGGCGCAACGAGTGGAGGGGCGCGAAAGATTTTCTATTCCTGAAAGGGCTGTGCAAAAAATAATTGAGAAGAACTGCCTTAAACTTACATTAAAGAAGTTCTATTTAGGTACGTCTGTTTGGCCAACCACAATGTGGTGAGTGGTATTTTCTGCATCAAGCAGCGAACGCTCTGATTTGAAACAACATAGATTATTATTATCATTACGACTTTCCGTTGTAAAAAATGAAAAATAAACATATTGCATTCTAACGTTTTCATCATGACTCAAACATATTCATTTGAAAATGTTTCAATCTAACTTAGTCTCATGTTTCTCATTACAAATCCTTTTAATGCCAGAGTCATTTGTGCATGCTGGAAATAGACAAAACCAAGTCATAACATGGTATCATAGACTCTACTTGTGGCTCCAAAGTCAGACAAAAACAATGGAGCTAGAACACAGATTGAAAAAAAAGCTATACTGTACGGTGATTCTTTGTAGTGTACACAAATATTAGCTGATATGGTAAAATCAACATTTGGCCCGTTTCTACTTTGCACCATATGAAATTCCAAATTGGCGCAAGAAAGGAGAAACACCAAGGGAGAACATTTGCTCCTTTTCAATGACACACTTTAAACATACTTGAACCCTTGTTAATACCTGGAGACAGTGTGTCTGTCAGAGCACGTTTGGCTATGTTGATTGCCGGGAGTCACATAAAAAAAAAAAAAAAAAAAAAACACAGTGCTTGATTTAATGTGAGAAAGTACACATCAGTGGTTTCATATTAAAACACTGCCATTGATGACTATAGACATCAAAAAGCCGTTGAAAGTCCAGTGAATGAGTACATGCACATGCACAAGAGAAAGTGCATTAAAAAAAAACATTATGAGCAATTCTGTAACTCACATGTAACTCTGTAACATGTTCCACGACCCTATGAATAAATCACAGCCATGAGATTATCCTCTTCACTAGTGCCATCGGAAGCCTATGCACCTACAATTGCCATGGTAACAGGTCTATTTACTAGCTTCTTATTAAAACAAGCAAATAGATGAGTAATATAGACATTTTCAAGATAAAATCACAGTGAGAGGACATTTCCCACATTTTTTTCCACTTTTAAAGGAAGTAAATGTTTAAAAAAGGCAGCAGGTATAGGTGACCAAGCAGTTGAGGAAGGAGAAGCACCTTGTAAATGTGTGAGTCATTTCAAATCTTTATCGCCTTCTGTCCTTCTGTATCACTACTTGACCCTCCCCTCTGCCCATCTGCTGGGGTCAGAAGAGGGCAATAGTTGGTTCCCTATACACCATATGCTACATCCACTTGGAGTTACTTCAACATGAACACACTCACACACATACACATAATTAAAGACAGCAACTTTTCAACTAACTCACCCATACTTCTGCCATGGAGATAGCCAAAGTTTAAGACTAACTAAAACAGATGGAAACGCTTCTGTTATACTTCCAAAGCACCACAGTCACTAGACAGAGTGTCCCGGTACCCCCTCGTCAGTCATGCGCGCTCAGCACACAGCATACGCTCAAGTGTTTGTCTTGAACTCTGGCTTTTGTTCAACTGTGTGCTCCGTGCAAATGACTTCAAGTACAAGAGGGCAGGCTGGAGCTGAACAGACAGGGGAGGGAGGACGTGCCTGCTCAGGGCGGGGAAAACACGCACACGACACACACCAGAGGAGACAGTGCACCACCAGGTCCAGCAGTCGGTGCTCTTTGAACTGCGATATGTGTTCGTTGTATCGTTAAATAGCTCTCAAACAGATGTTTATATATACTGGATCTTATTTTGATTAATGAAATCTGAAAATATTTACTGTCGTGAAGCTGAAAGTTTGAAGATTTTAGTCTCTAAACCAATGGTTCATAAATGGGAGTTACCCTGGGGTTACGTCAAGTCATTTCAAGGGCTATGTGAGATTTTAACAGGTTTTCTGCAGTTATCAGAAAATCAAATGTAATGCTTTTTAATGCCGTGACAGGAAAAGCACATTTTTCTTGCAAAATCAAGAGCAAATTTATTGAAACATGGAGCAATATATTGACAAATTGTTTGTATGTTTAGTAAATCAGATACAAATAGTATATTACTTTCTTTTCTTCTTGTTTTTTTTTCTCGTCCAAAAATACTTTGCACTCGGTTAGGGGGTACTTGGCTGATTAATATATTTATACACAGCGGGACATTACTGAAAAAAAAAGACTGAGAACCACTGCTCGAAAAAATTAATGGATTAACAAAATCATTCTTGATTAATTTGATTAATAGAAAATAATTCATAATCAATTAATCCGCGCATCTATGATCACAGTTATGGATGTTCCGATCCCGATCATGCAATTGGAAATAGGGCCCGATCATATTATTCTCAGCTGATTGAAATCTGGAAGAAAAGATTGGGTTTTTCTATATATTAAAATAACACAGGGCACACAGACATGCAAAAGAAAGAAAATATGTATACATTTTGTATTACGCAATGCCCCCCCCCCCAAACACACACACACACACACACACACACACACACACACACAAACACACACACAAATAAATGGATGCACTGTTTTTCCTCCATTCTAAACACACTGCCAAATTTTCAGTTTGGTACTCAGTATCTGCAGGCGACTTGGACTCTGACTCGGTTGCAAACAAAAGAAAAAGAAATCTCTCGTTGAGCAGATAACCTAACACAGAACCACTGAGCCATTTGAGGACTTTTACAATACGGCTCCATTCATGTTCACCTGATGGCGATAGCACACATTTGATTCTGTTGCAAACTGTCAATCTAATTTGCGCAGACCCAATATTTATGCAGCTAGCAAAATGGACAGTATGTGTGCTCTGAGTGACAAGCCAAAAGTGCTGTTCTGGAATGTTACACGACTGCTGGGCCTGCAGCTGTGATGCTAAGAGAGTCACTTTTAAGAGCTAGTGATAATAAAGTCATGTTGATGATGATTTTAATTCATCGTATGTCATCCTCATCCCCAATACTCAGCGACCCGAAGATAAGCCAATTTCACACGGGCAGCACATGGATTACAAAACATGTGACTTTCCATTCATTTTCCGACATGTAAAGGCATGAGTGGGAGGCATGACCCTACTGTTTATTTTCACTTACAAGGGCTAACAATGACGTATGAGCCATCGACATATGAGCAGCCGTTCAATTTCTTTTACCATGGGTGAAAGAGGTTATGTCATCTCAAACTGATTGTGCTCATTTAGAAAAAGTAACTGCTGTCAGAAGAACAAATTATACAATTGCAGTTTTACAAGGGGTGGGCATTTGACATTTTTTACTGGTCCGTCAGTCGTCGGCCGGCCATTTTTCAAGGCTAAAATTGCAATCGTTGGTCCGTCCCTCAGTCAGTCACATAATTTTGACAGACAGTCCGGCCTGTCAATCAGTACTGAGGAACTGCCCCCCTCCACAGTATTAAGCATGAAAGTTATTAACTTACATAGACACTTACCCGCTTCTTTGAAGCACACAAGCAGGATCACAGACTCTTTGTTTATTTTCCTCGCTTGGGTTGTCTGTTTCCTCTCCTGGATGTTCACTGTTTGGCTTCTCTGGTTCGATGTGCGCTGTTATTTTCTGGCTTTCGTCTGACGAGTCGTTCTCTGTTTTCCTCTCGTTGAGTTCCACAAACTCTCCTGTGATTTTTTCTGGTTCTGTAAGCTCCGGTTGTTGCGCCGATATTGATGTACTCTTTATTGGATACTCTGCTATACACTCCACTTCTTTTTCGATAATTTCTGCATCTTCCTGTGCCTGCTTGTGGACTTTTTCTGGCTGTTCTGCAATATCCAGTAGTGGATAAAGAGTCGTGTTTTCTGTTTGCTCCTGAAGTGCCTGCTGCGGCCCAGGAGGAGCAGCTCCCTCCTCAGAAGGAGTCAGGAACTCTTGTTGAGGAGTCTCCAAAGATGGGAGGGGTCTGAAAAGATGAGAAGGGGATTGGGAGAACCGTTTAGATTTACACATGCATGAGGAATGGCTGACAAAAGACAAATGTATGCTTGCCTGAGGTGTCTGTTTGTGTTTGAACTACTGCTTTAAATGTGTATGTGTTCCATTCTGTCAGATTGTGCGTGTTGTGTGGAAGAGGGGTAAAAAGCCCCATTCTTGTTGTGAAGAGATGTCGCAGCTGATGTCATCCTTTCGATATAAAGGGCTGCATTACTTCCATTAGGCCCTAACATCTGACCTCAGCTTCGGTCAACACAAAGTGCAGCTGTGTGCTTACCTCCTCATCCATATTCATTGTAAGCATGTTCTTTTCAACAACACTCAACACAAGTGTTTATAACATCGTGACACTGCGTATGGCTATATTACAAGTGAAGATAGACAAACCTGCAAAACAGATTTCAAGTTTTGAATGATTCTAAACACATTTGATTACATTAAATATAAATCGTTTTGTGTCTGGTATATTCTTGAAAAAGCTGCTAGAATACTGATCAAAATATGCAAACGCCTGTCTTTCGGATAGACTAGCAACTAAATTATTGTACAATTAATACCTTTAAAAACACATTTTTCTTCTTGCTGTCGACTGAACTTTGCCTTCATGTATTCGGTTCAGGCAGCAACCAATCATGGCTCACCTGTTTTCATAATTTGGTCATGTGACATTCAAATGATGAGCTGTGATTAGTCGCCTCGTGGGCCCTGAGTACGTGATGTCATTTGCAGTCGACAGCAAGAGGCAAAATAGTTTTAAAGATATGGTGATTATTATGATTATTATATGCATGGAGCTTGAATATTACAGAAGCAGCTCAAATTTAGCCCACCCCATTCATTCCCTTTCTTTCCATGTAAAATATAAACTTAGGAACATGTTTCAAACTCTGTTCATGGTATTTTGTTTACCTTGGAAATTCCTGTTCAGTCTGAGCATTGGACGCAGCTTCTCTGAGAGCTGTTATCCAGTTTGTATCTGATTCTGGGGTCGTGCGTTCAGCAGACACATGCGACGCCGCTGTGTCTACAGACACGTGTTCAAATTCAGAGTTGCAGGCGGGAGGATTTGCCACATCCTCAGTGTGTGAAGTTAGCAAGGAGACGTCGTTGGGAAGTTCCTCCATTTGGGAGACCACTTTCTGAGAGGTCATTGTCTCATCATCTTGGTTCTTGGAGGAAACTTTGGGTGTGTCTGCGGCAACGTTGGGTTGTAAATTGCTATTTTTGTCAGTCTCATTTTCTTTTGTCTTCAAAAGACTGAAGCTACCATCATGGAGAAAAGCCTGGTTTGAAATGTCAGCAGATGATGGATCTTCATCTTGAGCTCCATGATTTTTTGCTGCTTTATTGCCTACACCTTTAACCTCACAAGTTCCCGTCGTTGAAAAATCCGCATTTTCTACATCTAAAGCTGCATTGTTTCCCCATGCAGCCTTCTCTACATGAGGTCCTTTTATGGGAGTTAATGTTACTGAGCCATTTTGTATGGCTGAGCCTTTATTGGCGCATTGTGACTCAAGAGACTCACTAAACGTGTCCGGGATTTTATACTTCTCACTTTTACTGCTTTTAGTTTTCATAGCTCGAGCACCACTGTGATCCATGTCAACAGTACTGATGATCTTTCTTTGTATCTGAGAATCCTTGTTTTCACTTGGAATAGTATCTGGCTCATACAAGTCACTATGTGTGTTTTCCTTTCCCAAAGCACACACTCCCGAAGGTGGTAAGGGCTCAGTCGAAACAGTGTTGCTTTTAACGGCCAAAAGATTTCCTCGCAGCTCTCCAAATGAATCTGATTGGCCGCTTTCTCTCTTATCTTTACTACTCAAACTATTGAGAATTTCAGTGTCACATATCAAATCGGTTTCTGAGCCCTCCTCAACATTTTGTCCGGATGAGTTTCTACTATTAGTATATAAATCGAATACAAGCGGAGCAACGACTCTGTCAACTCCTGGAATTATTTCTGATTCCATCCATTCAACTTTCTCTACACCTACCACTTGTTCAGTGATACTGGATTCTTCTCTTAACAATTCATTCTGAGTTTCTGATTTCTCAAAAGATCCACTGTCTTCACCTATTACCTCCGTCAGCCCAGAAGACGACGCTTGAATTGATTTGACTTGGCTGTTAGTCCTTCCTCCCTCATCAAACGCCTCCAAACATCCACCTGGCAATCCATCTGTGGAACATTTGGATACCAAATCTTGCTGCGGTTCCTCCTGTTGCTGAGCCAGTTCAGGATTTGAAATCAAATCTGTTGATGTGTCCCTGTTGTCCTTGTGCTCCATTGTTTCTGCCAAAGTTTGGTGCTGGCTGAAAACAACACAAAGTTCACTTTGCTCTGCTTCCGAATTGTTAACCATATTTGGTTCAGCTGTTTGGATGTCGTCTTTATGTGATTGTGCCAGGTCTCCATTTCCCTCTTGCATATTCTTATCTGACATTTCATTCTGTTGTGCTGTCACAATGTTTAAATGCAGCTTGCCACTTTTTTCTGTTTCCTTTAGATTACTGAGCTGCTCAGTTTTGCCATCAAGTGACACAAAAGTTGTTTCATCCAAATTCCGTTTCTCTTTGAAATCACACAGTTCGGTGTCACACGTTCCGTCGGGCGTGTTAGAGTTGAGTGGGCAGATGTCATTTCTGAACTCGGGTGTTGCCTGAGTCATATTATTAGAGTCATCATTTCCCAGTACACACTCAGAAGGTTGATTTTCTCTTTGTGAAGGTGTCAATTTGTCATCAGGTGGGAAAGAGGTGACAAACTCTGTATCCTTTCTATCCTCTGGTATCATCGTTTTTGCTCCTCCATCGTTAGCTTCTCCATGTTCCCCAATATCTACTAAAGACATATGTGTCTTGGTACTGTCACACTCTGCATTATCATTGAGAATCCCTTCAGAAAAAGTGCCTTCAAGTTTGTCAACTTCCTCCAGTTCATTTGACAAAAGGCCTTGAGGTTGCAACACTGACAGAGAACTACTGGTATATTGCTCACCAACAGAAATTGACTGCTCAGTGGATATTGCCTCTGAACCTACAGCCCCATCCCTTTTTAGGTCAACAGGAGTCTCAGATTTGGGGTCTTTACTAGATTTACTCGGCTCTGTGCTACCTACTCCGTTATTGGGCAGTTGGTCAAACTTATCGGAAGGCTGGAAACTGAGATCTTTTTCTTTTGTCTGAGAAGAGACCGTGGTGGTCAATTCCCCAGTTTTAGAAATGGAATTTTCTTTTTGTTCAGCCACAGGCAAATCACTTTGTATCTCATCCGGGTTATCGGGTTTGCTTGATTCGTTGCAGTCCTGTTTGATCTCGAGTGTCTTAGCTTCATTTGATGTTCCACATAAAGCTGCATTGTCCTTTTCTAGCACGTCTTTTTGCTTCTCTGTTAACATCTCATATGTCCTTTCATTTGGTTCATCGGTAGAATTCTCTTTTTCAATGCTTTTTTTTGTCTGATCACTTTGTTCTGATGGCTCCTTTATTTCTGCATTTACTTCATTCTTGGTGAGTTCCATAGACTCTTCAGTACTTTGTGCTGGTTCTTCAGCAGCAATAGTGGGAATTATGGTTTCTTCAGGACAGTTACAATGTTGTGTAACACCAATATTTTTCTCAGTTGGTGTTATTCTGTCACCTGATGGATCACTCTCAGCATTTTTGGTCTTATCATGTGCATCCAAATGAACAGTATTCTCTGACATTGGTGTGGCACTTTGAAAAGCGACTTCATCCTTGGTAAAAGATAGGTCACTGCTGGTTCCTGGCTTACTCAAGCAGAGAAAGTCTGGGTAAATATAGCTGGCTTCAACAACAGGATGGTACAAACTCTCATGTACCGTCAACGGAGGCAATGAAGCACAACCCACAGCCGGCGTGGACATGTTTTTCACCTCTATCGCGACACCACAGTCTTCTTTCACACTGTCCACAAAGCGAACTCTGTTGCTGCCTCCAATTTTGTCACGTGTAGACTTACCCACACTACTGGCTGGGTTCTGAGGCGAGTCTTCAATCTTGGTTTCTCTCTTAGCATCCGTTGATTTGGGTGTGCCTCTTTCAGGTTCAACCTGTTGATTGTTGCTGATGGAAGTAAATGAGATCTCTGTGACAGCCGACGCTTCACAAGTGGTTCCTGGACATGGTGGCTCCTCAGAAGTCAAATTGAGCTGGGTGCTGGCTCCACTTTTTGTGTTGCTTTGTTCGCTGTTTGGTGGCAAAGGTGAAAATGCTGCAGTGAGCTCCTCCTTAGTGCACAGGCTGTCTGTGACGGTAATAATCGCCTCACCGCTGCTCAGTGACTTCACACATGACTCTGCAACATCAGTGGGCGGACATGGATTTTTCTCAGCTTCCGATACCCCTCGAGCAGCCCCCTCCGGAAGGCTGTATGAACTGCACTCAGCAGCTCCTACTCCCTCTAGTCCTGCAGTACTATCATTCAGATTATCAGCACTAGCAAATATCCCATGGGGAAAATTATTTAAATTGCCTTCATACCAGAGTGGCTTGCTTTCCCTGTCGCCCTCTTCTGCTGGAGAACTCGCTGCCTCTGCTCTGTCGGTCTCCCTCTGTCCTTTGGAGCAACTCTCATCTGAAGTGTGTGGCATTTTGCTGTCACAGCTTTCTTCAGTAATAGCCCGTCTGTGTTCGTTTGGGAAACTAAGTGAGCCACAGGCAGATGAGAGCTGGATGCTACTATCCGGGAGTCTATTCTTCTCTTCCTCTTCCTTCGGGTGTCTTTTTGCTTCTCCCTTCCCGATGCCTGCAATAGCTTTAATAGCTACTCCCTCCAATGAATCACAGCTCACGCTTTCTCCCTCACTTTTTATCACTTCTCGCATCGTGGGTGTTGTTAGTGGCAACGCAGCAGCCTCCACTAAAGCGTCTTCAATGACCATCTCCATACAACTATCTCCCACACGAACTGGGATGCTGGAAAATGAGTTCTTCAGTTCATTTATCTGTGCTTCAGTGCTAACAATATCTTCATGTGTTTGCGTTTCTGAAACCTTGACAGGAACATCAGCAGGACATTGAGAATGTGTTATCTTCTGCTTATTGATGAGACTTGCTCTTGTATCTTGTGTGCTCTGTGAGATGGTTTCAGTGTTGTTATTTTTGCCACACTGAGGATTCATTACATTTATGTTAGCAGACTGATTAGCATGTGAAGGAACAAGACTGAATGCAGAACAGGCTAAGTCAATAAAATCCTGCTGGCTATGAAAAGATGATGGGGAGGGGCTTGGCGTTCCCTTGCGACAAAAAACATCATTAGGCTGAGCGCCACACATCATAGTCTCACTATCTGACATTGAAAATGCAATTGGCTCTAAGTGACAGTGACTCCCTGTATTGATAAGTGGCAAAGCCTTGAATCCCTTTTCTACTTGTTCTGCCATTCTATCTTCCACTTCAGTCTCTTTGTTGATATCTGCCCTTTTCTTTCTCTTGAGTTTCCTTTTGTCTCTCTTTTTCATTCTTTTGTTATGTGCACACTTACCCTGTTCATTGCTTGCAGAAATCATTTGTGTGTCATCCTCAGCATGACTAATTGCTCCTTCTTGCTTTTCCTGCCATTCCCCCACATCTTTATTCTCAAAATAAGGACTTTGAGACTCATCTTCACCCGAACAATTCATGTCAAAGTGACTTGGACTTATAGAGCATATAGGAAGTTGACTTCCACTTTTGCACTTGACAGGCTCTTCATTTAGGTAGATGCATTTCCTTTGATTGTCCCTATTACAATCCTGTGGACTATTATCTCCAATTACTGTGTGAGGATGATCATGTGCTTCATTCAGTACAGAATTTTCAGCCATTTGCTCGAATGCCTCTGCTGACTCTTTTGAATGTACATTGGGACCTTTCTGATTCTGCCGATTCTCTTTGGTGGCTTCCTCTGGCTCGGGGTTTTCGATTCCAAGAATGTAGTCCCTGAAACTAAACACAACTGGATCCATCTGCTCAATCGCTGTCTCACTCTCTCCATGTGTACTTTTGTTTATAAGCTCATTGTTACCATGTCCAGACCGGTCTGAAACTTGAGGCAGTGATGATGAGTCATCACAAGTCTTAACAATTGCCTGTCCAGTTTTCCTGTCCTCTTCATCAACTTTTTCATCCTTGGTGCATATGGGTGCTTTGATATGAGATCCACTCAATGAGGCCATTTGTTCCTCACATTCTTGAAAAGCTGCCTGCAGCTCCTGGTCAAGAAGCACACATGACGGAGCGGTCAAGTGTTGGCCAGCTGGATGAGGTATGGCAATGGGCTGAGGTGACGTTGGGGCATCTACGAGGAGTGGGGCAATGCCTTGAGGCCTGAGATGAGGGTAGGATGACAAAGTTCAGAGTGGGGAATTGCAGACAAACAGCTGTTCATTCCATGATGCCACACAACACCATTTGCAGTTGACAAGGCTCATGCTCAAGCACTGCACTCACACATGTGCAAGTGCAATGTAACTTTAGTCTGATGATGTCTGAAATGTCGATCTTAAACCAGCAGTTGGGTGTTATTTAATAACATCGCTTAAATGTTTTATATATATATATATATATATATATATATATATATATATATATATATATATATATATATATATATATATATATATATATATATATATATATATATATATATATATATATATATGTTTATATAGACAGTATAGTGACTACAGCAATTTAACTAATTGTTAAAGTCTGCATTTAAATGTTACATAATCACAGGATCAAATTTGCAGAGTGCACAAATCAATCAGTTATTAAACCATGGGCCAAGCAAAATAAGACATCAAGTTTAGTAATGCAACAGAACACCTGAACCATACTACACAATGCTGTGGGATGACCTGAACCTCTCTGATTCAAGAGCTCCATTAATAAGTCATGAATAACACCAAATATATTTCTGTCATGACCACCCTGAATTACACAACATTATATTTTAAACAACATTAGGTACACCCACACGATATAAAAATAAATGTGTCAAGTGCTCGTACGATAAGATAATACTGTACTTCTCTTTTTTGATTGACAATATTGACAATATATTCAATTTTTCAACAATGTTTATTACTAAACTCCTTGGGTCTTTCATATGGGTAAGATTTTGGGGGAGTTATCTACCTGGCAGAAGTCCTACACCTTCTTCAGAGTCTCTCTGCACAACCTCAGAGACACTGCAGAACGCAAAAGTTTTCAACTGAAACATGTCAAAAGACAACTTAAATAAAATGTCTGAGAAGAAGAAAACAAATCAACAAGCTTTGGAGTTGACAAAAACGTGAAATGACAGAAAACACGCTTTCTACTAGTTTCTTCAAAATAGATGGCTTTGCACAATCATTGTGATTTTTGAGAGGGAGTCACCTAAAAAGGTTTTCACTTCATCGGTGTGTCATGTCAGGGCTCATTAGTGGAGTGTCATCCTTTATCAATGGGATTGGAACCTTCAGTTGTCAAAGTCAAAGCCAATAACCCTATTGGACATCTGTTCAAGTTCATATGATGGGCAACTGTTAAAATTCTTATGATGGGAAGAATCAATCAGCTAAGTAAAGAAAGTAAAGAAAAATGATTGGCCATCATTACTGAATAAGGTTGTGTCAAAAATTTTCTGCCTGTGAGTCAGTGACATGATAAACTCTGTTCTATTAATTATTATTATTATTATTATTATTATTATTATTATTATTATTATTATTATTATCATTATTATTATTATTATTATTATTATCATTATTATTATAATCAAGTAGTATGGCTACTAAACTACGATGTGCAACTATTTTACTCTACATATTTCCACAATATCCCTCACTATTTGTTCAGCCTTGGGTGTGTTTGTGAGTGTGACTGATTGTTCATCTTTGTGTGGCCCAAAATTGGCTGATTTTATCTAGTGTGCTAACTAAGAATTGCTACATGTACAAATAATGTAATTCGTATGATCCTGGTGAAACAGTCTTTTTTTATTTTACTGTTTGATACAAAAAAAATCTGAGGTGGACAATTTGGCAGTACTGGCAGACTGTCCGTTGATCTGTCATTGATGTTTTGCCAATGTACTGAGAGCTGTTTCTGAAACTGCTAAAACGTGTTTTCATCAGCCAATGCGGCTCTTGTATTTGAGATTATTAAATGTGTGCAGGTGAACTGTGGTGTAATCAGTAAAATGGCCAAAACATTGATCTAATACAGTCCTTCTCAAAAGGTGGGCTGGGCCCCCTTGAGGGTGTGCGCCTGATCCCGGAAAACAGGCTTTGCTTTTGCCATGTGAAATGTAATTGCTCATGCACGGCACCATGTGGTAAAAGAGAAACACTGATCTAATATTACAAAATAGTCTGTCATAATTACAGTGACGGGATGCATATTTTTATCTATAAGACATGACTGATTTTGCTCTGTAACAACTATGTTCTTGCAAAGACAGTACACCCTGTACTCTCCTTATTAGAGGGAGCAGCACAAACTAAACAGCTAAAACGTCACCCCCCCCCCCCCCCCCCCCAAAAGGTGGGTTACAGTGTATTCAAGTTAGTCCATAAAAAACACTATACTCAATTAGTATGAAATCTCTGATTAATAATAAAAGTTCACCCAAGCATTGCTCAAGCTTGCTTTAAATGGGACAAACACAGCAACGATATCGATCATACCCAAACATAACATTATGCTAGCTTTTTGGATCACTCCATGCTTTCTGATGATATCATTCATCATTCCAAGTCGAGTACCTGCTATCTACAAGTACCAGAGGACTGACTTCCATGTGATGTTGCAAGCCAGCCAGCAGGGGGTTCACCTGCTCATGTGCCCTTTCTCTTGCGCTAGTCTCAAGCCTGTCAACACAACCCCAAAACATGTACGTGCGCATACACAAACAGTGCATACAGAAAAGAAAACAAATAAAAACCTAGCTAGAATTAGTTCATATGTGGTGCAGAACTGCTGTCCTAAACCCACAGGTCAACTTTAACTGCATTTATGTAATGCACCAACAAGTGACTACTTTTATGACCACTTGCACCACAAACTAAAAGTATAGAAAAATATACCTTTACAATGCACTGTTAATGTCACAATTAGTTATTTTGACACATACTGTATGAGAGCTGCAGTGATTAGTCTAAAAGGCACATAATGCGCTGTGCTCCTATTACAGGTAAAATTGTGTTCACACGATTAGGTGATGATGTCATTCAAAATGAGAGAATAGGCTCAAAGGTGTTATGTGTTTGTGAGTGTTCAGCAAGGATGTTTTTTTTCTTCCTAATAGCAAACATCTATAGTCGAAATGAGAGCTTGATTGTGTAACCTGCATTATGTATTTTCCATCTTGGACTCACCCTAATGAGGACTCCCAGATGTTAAAGTCGCTGCTGAAATCTAGATTGGGCAGCAGGTCATGAGGAAACTCCAATTCTTCTTTGTCTTCAGGGGCATCTGCTGTATCTCTGCTCTCCTCCACACCGGTGATGATTGGGACATCGAGGAGCACTGGCTGGGACACCAAACTCTGCTGACTGGTGGATGCCTCTGTCAAGAGCACACCAGTGTCCTTCTGGGCTTCACTCTGTAGGAGAGAAGAACACACTAATGAAGAAATACAGTACACTTACAGGCTCTCTATGTACATCACAGTCACCCATTAAGTACATTGTGAACTACCAAGTAAACTGAGAAGGGAGTGTTGGTCGCTCACGCCACCAGCCCAATCCTTGTCACACTCCCAGTTTTATGCTATTGATATACAATAGCTTCCTGTGAAAAGCAGTGAACGAGAAAAAAAAATAGACGTCTGCTTATCATCCATTGTGAAATTTGTCACTTGACTGACATATGGGGCAGCCAGACACAGAGTAGGCCTGCTGCATGCCTCCACACATACAGTATACTGTATATATACAGTATATGGGTTAATTTACTTATGCTGGTTTAGCAATAAACTGTTTATTGTACATATAAATAATTTAAAGTATATTTTTAAATAAAAGATTAAGTATCAGTAAGCAGATAGATCATATAGACGTGGTCATTTTAGTAGCCCGCATACTCTATATAATACAGTATTTTCAGTGGGTTTTTTCATGGTTCAGTATTCACAAATGTCGGAGTGAGCGCATCAATTGTTTTGACCACTTTAAGTCTCTGACACAATGACAAAGATGTTCTGCTTTTAAATAAGTATGTTTAAGTCTAAATAAGTATTGTTTTAAAAAAAATATTTCAAACTATGTTTCAGGAAAAGGCATTGCATAGTTCTACATGGAACAATATGTTGACATATGAACAGTGCCGAATCTGTATGATGTGTGCGTCTTACAGAAAGCTCTGCTGCAAACAAACATGAGTAAAAAAACTCCACCCATGTTAGACAACATCATAAAGGTTTAAGGTTTGCGTGTAGAGCCTGCAGGGATGTGCAACTAATATTTACTGATAACTGATACTCCACTAGACCTTCCCAGTTTGCTTAAAAACACAAAAAAAGAAAATGTATACCATAGCGCCACGCCTCTATTAAAATAAACAAGGCATTCAGACACCTGCAGACAAGCACATTACTTTAATGAAAATGACATAATTGCAGCAGGTGGGTTTTATTCTCCATCAAGGGAACTACACATCTCAGAGTAGTACATTTATTGTTTTGGGAGGAGTAGGAGTTACAAAAGGCAGTGAGGGAAAACCAGATGGGTGAGTGAAATCCTTGACTGGACTAGATTTGATTTTAAATGGAAATGGGTAGGGTGTCTTTTTAAATTACCAGCAGCTGTCTAAATGACACCTGCAGCTTTAAAGCACAATACTTAGTAATGTGTGACGTAAACAGAGGCTTTCAGGCACACTCCATTATGTTATTTTAAAGTACAATATGTGCTGCTGGATGGCAGTCATTTGCTAATGTCTGAAAAAAACCTAGCTATAATAAGTATACCAAGGGTCACCTACGCAGCTCCCACGGGACCAGGTAACCCCCAAGGAGTACATACACTAAGTATCCTACAGGCCTTGAACTTTGTGATTTTATTGGAATTTTACATTTCTATGTATATTACATTTACATTCCATATTTACATATTTACTGTTCACATTTACAGCTGTTTCTTGGTTATTGTGAGAAATCATGAACATGATCAGTGTCGTCACATAATTGAATTAACTTATAACAATATCATTGTGGCAGGTACTTTGAGCAAATTTGTCATTTCAGAAGTTTGTGCATTATAAGTAGCAGTGTAGGGAGTAATGCAGTACTTTTTGCTGTAAGACGATAGTCTAATGAATTACACACAAAAAAATAGAACTTTTCTACTCGTTACAAATGAGAGATTGAAAGTAGTATCCCCTCCCAAAATTCGCCCAAAACACGGCGAGATCAGAGGAGAAAAGTCTGGGGTAAAATGTTTACTTGCTGTTCTGCTACTGCTGAGATGAATACAGCAGGTTGATTATGGACAATACTGTATGTACACAAGATGGACATACGCCCTTTACTTTCAGTTCTTCAGAGATAAAGACGAATTTATAAGAAGAATATAATCCTTAAGTGCACTTTGTGTGCGACAACAAAAAAGCTGTCCATTTCACTAAATAGGACCAGCAACTTGACAAACCAATTAGAGCGGTCCCGTAATAATGTAAAGTTAGAAAAAAGAAAACATGCAGAGGATTCCGCTCTCTCTGGATTACACTTTGACATCAAGAGGTTGGAAGATTCGTTAGGAGATATGCTGCCGCTTTCCACAGTGGATTCACCAGCATTTAGAAACCTTCTCAGCAATTAATTAATTTTCACTGTCCCATTTCTATTAATAATAGTCTACATGATGTAGCTAGCTGCTAACGTTAGCCTTTCCAAAACCATCAATTTTTGAAACATCTGTGCCTAACCTAGGCAAGTGAACGTGAATTTGAATATTAATATTCATATTGTGAAATGCACTGACTGTTTTTGCCAACAGCATAAACAATGCAACATCACTATGCTGTGATGCTACATTATGTAGGGATTAAAATACAAAAAAAAAAAGATTTTTTATCTTGGTTTTAAAGGTTTACAATGAAAAACAGATTAAATGATTTGGAGTGGTTTTAGGCTTAAACCATCCTTTCACTGGATGTTTAATGAGCGTAATGAGTTACATTTACACTACTAGGGGAAAAACTATAAAAGTTAAACTCATCTGCGAGCTCCTGCACATTATACTATGTCATTACTGTTTTTCTTTTTCAGTTGAAAACAAGGTCTCCATCACATTGTCATATTGTGTGGTGAGGTAATGAGGCTAACTATGCAGTTCAGTTAAGGTGGAGTCCAAAGTGTGGTGAGGTGACTGGTGTCACCTGTATTGTGACCACAATTAGTTTTGTTTGTGCCAAGTCAATGTCTAACGTGAATGCAAAACTACATGTGAAGCATCTAGATTTTGATGTATTTTCATTCTTCCATCGATTTTCAACAGCACTTGTCCTAATCATGAGCCCCTGGACATAAAGCGTGATTCACCTTGGACTTGTTACAAGCCAATAATGCAGGACATAGAGAAAAAAAGGTTAAACGTTTTCAAAGATCTTAACATTCATGTTTTGGAAATGTGGGAAGGTAAATTACCCACAAAAACACTGACTCAGGGAGGCCTGAGTTGAGAGTTGAAACCTCAAACCTGTGAAGCAAACTACCTAACTTCTCACCTAACATGGTGACATTATTATGACAATCTATCGCTCAAATGGACAAGTTACAAAGTTTGATTGGTTGCTGTAAAATTGATGCATCTCCTATAATAATAATAATGCATTGATCTTTTAGAATTACATGGTGATGATTACTCCCCCTGACTTACATGGTGCATTAAATCATTTAATGATTAGTGGCACTAATTGATAATTAGATGCTTGTAATATTGTCAAGCAGCTGAATTTCAGCAAACCAGCAGGTCGACATTAGAACAAACTAAAACCCCACTAATGAACAAAGTGACATTTTCTGGCAATGCCATTAAAAACTGAACATCTAGAATTTGTAAAGGCCTATTGTTAAATATGGCTCAGGTGCAGGTGTGCCCAATGACATGTCCGGTAAGTGCATGTGTCTGAAGCTACTCAAACTCTCATCTGCCTTCCAGTAGAGCTAATGTCACAGTGGCAACTGTCCACTCAGCACTATGAGAGGTACAGGCAAGGTTACTGCTACACAAACAGCCCTTTATTTGAATGGATATCTATTGCATGAAACCATTAAAGCTCGAATAACACTAATAGAACGAATAGCACTAATTTCAGTCTATCACAAACACACAGAGTACACTTGCTTTAACAAAAGTGAATCTATCCAATTTGTCACTGGTCATGTGTTTACATATGTGATGTAAAGCAGGCCTTCAATTGCACACAAGACACTAACAGAACTGTGAAAGTAGGAAATATTACAGTAAAACGTTTCACCATGTACTTACTCGATATGTTTAAGGAGATTCAACAAGGTTTCCTTTCTGTCCCTCCACTGTAGTCACTGTACGCACGCCTCCCCCTCCGAGAGCCCGTGTGCTGTTTTGGAACACACAAACATGCTGCAACACATGCAGCCGCTCTCCTAGTCGTTATGCCAGCCCCTCCTTCTCCTCCTTTCTGCCGCCTCCCTTCTAAATTTCCGTGTGCCTTCTCAGGCTCTTAACTGTGCTGGCGCGTGTGTGTAAGAAGTACAAACACTGCTGCTGAATCACTGACGGGCAACAGGGAAGGGCCAGGAATTCTCCTCCCTCTTCCATCTTAGCGCTGGTCCTACTCCCACCTCTTCCTCAATGTGCCCCACCCTCCTCAGCTTCCCTTCCTCCCCTCCCTGTGGTTTGTATGTTTTCCAGCTGGATGCACCGGCTGTCTGTGTGACAATGGTCCTGCAGGTGATTCCTGGGAATTGGGCCAAAGGGCAGGACTATGCCCCCCCCCCCCCCCCCCCCCCCACACACACACACACACACACACCGGAGAGGATCAGGTTACAATGCAAGACGCTATTGGAACACAGACACAAAAGAACCTCTCTCCGTGTTTTTGGGGTCGTTTGGCTGTGAGGATAACCCCGAAACTCCGAGGCTTCACAAGCAGCAATACAGCAACCAAGTACACGAATATAGAATAACTTTTCAAAATGTTACACCGATAGGAAAGTAAACAATTGCAAATCAACAAATAAACTAACTAAAAAAAGGACTGACTTAATACAAATCCAAGACAAATCATGAGGGTGCATCTTGTGTTTCTATCTCAACGTATAGCATAATAAAGATCGTATGTTGCACTACCTTCTATTTTTTGAGCATCATGTTTATGGTCGTTTTTCTATTATTACCGTTTTTGCTGCTGTGTTATAATTAGTTGTGTGCTCAGGTTCCCAGAAACCTACCTGCAAATACAAAATGTACTACACTACTACACTATACAGTAATTTGCTATTATAAAAATATTGTGGTATTCCTAAAAAGAGAAATATGGACTAATGTCTGATATGATCATTTTACTTAGACTTTTATTCTGCAGATATTTTTGAGTGCTTAATCGGAAATGTGTATTTGTACAAGCAAAATAAGTTTCTTCACTCAACACAAAACAAACATCCACACTTTTAATCAGTACCTGTACAGGTTCGGTGCGATTTTCTTGGGGTGGAAACAGGACAACATGTTCAGGAGCGCCCTCTTCTGGCTGAAATTACAATTTTGATGGTTCAAGAATTTTGGGTGCTGACATTATTTGTACAAATAAAATAGCCAATATATTCCTTACCACACAATGTAAAATATAACTGTCTCTTGTCCTCGCCTATTTAAGAGGCCCATTTAATCTCATCAGTATAATCCAGAATTCCAAGAGAGGGGCTTGAGAGTCACATGCGAGTGTGTTTCTATTGCTTCAACTATACATCCTTCACAGTCAAACGAAACACAAATACAGGTGCACAAAAAATGACTTAGTCTTGTAAAAATAACACAAATTCATGATGTTGATGTTCCACATCAACAAAGGGTAAAAAGGGTAAAAGAAAACCTTTAAGACTTGATAACGGTAAGTGATATTTACTTGAAAAATCTAGTGAAATTTTGTTCACGCAGAAATTCAAAGTAATTTTTGCAAGGAGAGTTTGGAGTACATTTTACAAGTTTATTTCAAGATAAAAAGTTACTCAAACGGAGAGGAGCAAATTCACGAACCTTCATGTAGGCACAGTAGATGGCCGTTGAAGGTTTTAATTTTGTTCATTGAGTGACATTTTGTTTTTACTAAATTAGCAAAGTTTTCATGAAAAACTCTCCCTGTAAAGTCTACTTAGAATTTCAGAGTGAACAAAACTGCTATTTTTGCAATTACATACAGTATTACCGTTTTTCATGTGTATTTGAAATGTGGATATATTTAAATACTGTGGTAGTAGTAGCAATATTTGTATTAGCAGCATTTGCTGTGTTAAAATTAGTACCTTATTAGTTTTAGTAGTAATTCCTGAATTGTAGAAACTCAAGCCATTATCATTATGAAGAAATATTGATGTAATTATTTTGTAAACGAAAAAATTACCGGTAATCAAAATGATACATCTTTGACATTCGTCAAAGCAGGCAACTTTTGTTTGCCTTGAAAACAGGTTTGCACATCGTAGTATTTTCTCAGTCGATGTATTATATAGTCTATAATGTGGATAATACTTTAATTAGCAAGCTAGTTTTAACTTTTATAACTTGAATTAGTTGGCTTCAGTTCACAACTTTGTACTATCAAGTATTATGTAACTTAAATTCTTTTTACCTTATATTGTGTTAAGGCTTAAGTCGATTAATAGCAGGGGTGTGTCAACGAAGCTTGTACCGACGTTCGCTTCATGGGTAAAGACTTAGAAATCATGACGTGTGAAGCCACGATGGCCGGCTGGATCAAGTGACTGCTTCAGGAGGTGGTTCATTGGTTTGGCGTTTTAAATATGTTTTGAATGAATAAATCACTAGCACATAGTTGAGCAAAGCATTCTGGGATACCTTTCCACTGGCAAAGAGTTAGTTATTCCAGTAACCAATGGGCACATTGCAAGAGACAATCTTTGTCTGATTGACTCTTAGACAGGAAATCCAAATTAGACAGTAAGATTCAAACTCAGCAAAACCGTTGTTTTTACTTATAGTGTATATGTATTTTATCACATAAATGTTGTTTTATTAACATAAAAAAAATGAGTTTTAAAAAAAAGTCTCCAGGTTTGTTTTTTTTTTTTGTATGGTTGGTTTTGTTTGGTTGGGGATGCGTACAATGCCCACATCTGATTATTAGTAGTACTGTATTAAAATTAGTCCTGTAGTAGTTGTTTCTAGTATAATAATAGTGGTAATATTAGAGTAATAGAAGTAGTAGTACTATTGGAACTATTAAGAATAGTAGTATTCATCGTAGTAGTAGTCACAGGAGTGAATTGGTTCTCTGTGTACACAGTATATTAAAGTAGTAGTATAGTAGTATAGTAGTAACAGTAGTAACAGCAGTACTAGCAGTAGTAGAAGTAGCAATAGTCAAAGTAGTGTTTGTCTACCGATATTAGTATTAGTATCGGCATCGTTATTATTAGTTTTAGCATTGGTAATGCTAAAAGCATGACTGTAATTGTATCTTTTGCATGTCTCTTACCAAAGCCTCAGTCGTGCTACTTTCGTTTCCCATGTTTCATCAGGCCCAGCGGCACTTGGACCCTCCAGGCCTCACCAGGCTCAACAGAGACAAAATGTGTAGGCGAGCTGAGGTCCCTCAGAGAACGCCTTTTTTCACAGGATTAAAACAGCAGACAGAAAATGGTAAGTATGTATGAATGCATGTACAGTGCAGTATCTGTAATTTTAGAGATTAGGGAAATGTGACACAATACCAGTCTCTCAGGCCAAAGTACAACTTTAACTCTCAGCCGGAGGAGCATGTCTAATTACGGAATACGAAACTTACGTTTAGTAGTGCTCTTGTGCACTGCATTAAAAAATCCACTGCCTTAGGTAAGTGAATATGTTGCTGTTGTTGACAACCACATATAGTATGTATATGGATCATAGTGGCAGCCTTTACTAATATTTTGATTACCTTATTTAGCAAAATGAGCGGAGCTAAAAAAAACACCCCCATTAAACAAACATATTGTTAAACTAACACATTTATACATATATCAAAACTGAGCACATTTAGACTTTTATGCCCAAATGTATTCTGTCAGTATGCTGCATTGTAAATGTGCAGCCTCACTCATCCTGCAGGGAGGCTTGTTTGTGCATGACTATTGCCACTGAGAAGTGCGCATCACAATTAAAAAGCACTGACCTGAATATGCTGGATTTTATAAATAGATACGTCAGCTTTGTTCTCTTCTGTATGGCTGTTTTCCCCACAGTTTTGTAAGGGGTTTATCATCAAATTCTACCAAACCTATAATCTAAAAAAAAAAAATCCTTCAATAGTAATAATGCCGTATAATAATTGATGTAAAAATGAATAATAATGAATACATGTTTATGTTAAAACATCTTAAACTGTCATAACTGAGCATGCATGCAGATACCCCGCTTTGTTTGAATCTCATTATATGATATTTTTGGACTTTAGATGAGTGTATATAATTATTAATAGGAACATTACACAGTTATTATGTGTGTTTCGGGCTGTGTTTATTCTGTGGCGTGGCAACACATCTCCGCTCTAGCCTACTTGCTGTTTGGATGAAAGGGATGTAATTTCAGCCCTCACGCCGTAATTATGTGCGCACGTTAACGAGTGGTTGCATTTCAGAGCTTTCTGCCACAACAAAAAGCACAACAGTTAAAAATTCGATGATAAGGCGATAACACGAACTTCAAACGTGGAAACTCGTATCTCTCTATGCTACCTCTCCTTGAGCAACTCACTAAACACATTTATTTACGACAATATTTTCAGTAAATGTATGTAATATTAGATTTATCCCATAATTCTACAGAATAGTGATTCTTTAGCATGGCAGATTCTCATTACATAACACTAAAATGAACAATGCACACAAACTAGTCCAAACTTAGTTATTATCGCCTTTGACACAATCAAAAGTAAACCACAAAAACCAGAGCAGCAATTTGCTACTCACCGCCGCTAAGAAGAGAATTTTAAAGTCCCCTTGCTCAAGCTCCTCCAGTGTGTTTACTGTCTGACTAAAGTTCTGCCGTCTCCTGCGTGGAGCCTCAGTTTCTCTGATGCTATTTTTGCATCGCACGTGGGGTGAGCAGGTGGGGAACAGACATTAACGGGGGTTGATAGGTGCCCCGAGGTGAATGCTGGACAGCGGAACGAGTGAGGAGAGGAAGCAAGGCAGAACTGGAGGGAGGAGACGGAATTGGAGCTGGAGAGGCCATAACTGCTCAGAGTGAAAGTGAGAGGTCGTCCTGCTTACTCACACTTGGATACATCCCAGTTTGAGTTTAGGTGTTTGCACTTTAGTCTCATTCAGACACAGATAGCAGAGCACAAAGTCTTGAGACACACCTAATTGTAACAATGCAAATGCACCAAAGGGATTTTTCATTCTTTGGGGAAGTAAGAAAGAGGGAAAGTCTTCAATACATGGAGAATTTTTTCACACTGGGGGTATTTTTGCACAATCATGTTTCGTTCTAGAAGAGTTTTACTGCCGTCTAAGAGCCCTGATTTCAACGCAACCAAACACGTTTCTCATTGAATACCGTATTTTTCAGACGATAAGCCGCAACTTTTTACTCATCATTTGAGACCTTTGGTTTATAGTTCAGTGCAGCTTATTTGCTGTTTGTTTTTCTTTTTTGCTGGCCAGCAGGAGACACTCAACTGGAAAAGCATACTGTATGTGTGTATCTTTTCAAGGTTTCAACTAAAGTAAAAATTATGAAATGGAACGGAAAATATGAGAATCAATGGCTGTGTTCAAAAAGCATTTTAAAAATCTATTATTAAAAATCTAAAAAGTATGTCTGAATTGCATAACTTCTTGTATAAAACTGACGGGAATTATGTATATATATATATATATATATATATATATATATATATATATATATATATATATATATATATATATATATATATATATATATATATATATATATATATATATACAGTATATGAATGATGTGAAATGTGTTTAAATGATAAAAAATCAATCAAATAAAGGAAGGCAGAAGAAAACGCTATCGAAGTGTTGATTGGGTTTGAACAGCTATTTAACTCTGCAGTATTTTGTAGGTGTTTTGTTAAAATAATTGACCTATTCATGCATTTTCTATAAATATGTTAGTGCTAAACATGCAGGCATGTTCCGTCTGTTGAAGATAGGATACTGCTGTAAGCAGACAATTAAAAAAGAAAAAAAAAATACAAATTAAAGAAAAACTTCCAGATATCATCTGTATGCATGAATATCTGATGTTATGACCTGTGGCTTATCCGTGACAAAAATTGTCTTCTTGCTCAATTTTTGATGCTGCGGTTTATATACCGATGCGGCTTATAGACCGGAAAATACAGTGCAACAGAAAATGTGAGTTAGGCGCTCACTCTCACCCAACAACATTGCCCTAAAAAAAAGTTTGTAAAGACACATTCCAAAACATTGCAGCAAATCTTCCAATAGAAAACAAAATCGGTATAGCAATCAAGAAGTGGAGTGGAAGAGTGATCGGTGTAGTCCCTAAGGTAAAAAATTGTGATACAAGTGGAAGTCCATTCACCATTTGAAAACAGTTACTTTCTTTCGGAATGTAACTTAGAGTTGGGTTTTGATTCAGGTTTCCAAAATGATTTTGATTTGATTCAATTCCTTTACCTGTGATTTGAGTTTTGATTCCATTTCAAATTTGATGCAGTACCAGCGTTTCTTTCGCATAAGTCATTCTCAGTAGAACGGATGCTGTAATTAGTACAAACCTCTTGCCCCACCTAGGTGCATTCGTAAAACTATGAATACTGTATTTACATGAAGTTAAATTGTATGTGGATGAAATACCGTATGTATGCTGAAAAACCTGTGGTGCATTGAGTCAATTTTATTTTGTCAAGTGGTTGCAGACAAAACTATTTGGAAACAGATACATTTTTAAAACAGACTACTTATCTACTTAGTAAAAATACCTGAGTCAAAATGACCCACAAATATTACTGCTGATTCTGTTTCCAAAACCTTTGGATATTTACACATGACCCTGGGTCAAACTGACCCTGAGACAGTATTACACACATAGCACTAGTTAAAACAAAATATTGGATTTGAAATATACACATTTCAGACACATTTGGGTGATGATATACGCCCCTTCACTAAATGTCACAAACAACTTTTAAATTCCTGTTGACGAGTAAATGTAAACAAAAAAGCAAGTTCCCCAAATATTCCAATTAGTCCTTCAAGGCTGTTAAAAGTAATATGATTGATTTATGCTTTCATCAACTAATATCAGATTTTCAAAAGAAATTTGACTTAAATTGATTGACATTTCAAACCTATTCCCACATCTTTGTTTCATACAATATACTGTACAGTACTAGACATTCGAGGAGTATGTAGTAGATTCCTAACCACTGTCAAAGATCATCAGGTGTGCCACATTGTTTACTTCCAATAACATATTCTATCAATGCAGGCCACAAATAAAAACAGACAAAACAATTACCGGTCAATCTTCTTACATTAGATTGCAGAAGTTACAAGTCCTTTGTGCCCGCCTGATGTTATTCACACAATCAAATGATACTTTGTAACGTGCCCCGATTTGACTCCTCCCCCTTTCATTCGGCAGTAATGTATCTCGTACCTGTGGCTCTCCCGACATGCAAATATTCATATTTCTATCTTCTTCCTCCTGGTACGTAGCTGGCAAAAGTGTCAAGGTGTGACAGTATGGACAAAGCGGACCATACAATTGTGAGCCACAAATCTTGCCTTCATTATATTGTCTTCATCAAAAAGTCCACATATCTTCAGAACAGAACTTGAATTTTATTGACAAAATGATTGGTCATTTTTAAGAAAGTCTTTTCTCCAATTGCCTTATGAGATATACCACCATAGCATCTGAGCCCTCTGGCTTCCCTTTTTCCTAACATTCTCTCTGCTTCACTGAAACAGACGATGCTCTTACCCCATCACAACAATACTATTTTTGCCTTTAGAACGATAACGATAAATTCTCTCCCAGATACTGATGCGACACAGCAGCAAACATCGCCACTTACCTGTCTTGGTGAAATTCCGATGCAGCCCCCCATCCTGTATTCCATGTCCTCCTCTGGTGAGGTGACTCTGGCACTACAAGGCTTGCAGAGCACCTTCCTGCAGAACTGCATCCTCGTCGCTCAGCCACAGCATCGCAGAGGCAGCAAGAGCTTTGAAAACGTGCGCGTCTGAGTGACTAATCGATGCGCTGCCCTGCATTGCCTTTGGTGCATCTTTGATATTCGTTCAAGCCATCGTTATATAAAGATCGACATTATATAAGGAATCCTGCCTAATGAAAGGTGCGGGAGATGTGAAGCGATGCTTTCCAGCTATGGCTGCAGCTCAACCTCAAATCAGTGGCAGAGAGGCACGAGAAGGAATGGATTTGGAGGGAAATACACAAGAAGGGAGGGGGGGGGGGGGGGGGGGGGTTGCGAGGCAGAAAGAAGGGTGCCTGTGCCTTTAAATGCCCCAGGAGGCAGCAAGAATGATTGCAGTACATGGTCAGAGAGCATTAGAAGTGTAGTTGAGAAGAGCCACCACCATGCCGTAGGAGTTTATTATATTTATATCTGGTTACAAATCATTAAAAGCATTGTACATAAAGCATATACAGTACGTACTGTACTGTACACACTACACACGTGCAGTATATTTGAGATTAGAGATGGGTCATTGTCATATGATACATATACTGACGAAAGAATTTTTAATTCAATTTGCCTGCATTATCTGCAGTTATGATTCTGTTTAATAAATCAAATGTAACCAGTGTCTTCATTGAACCAAGCAAATGGAGCCGAACAGTCACATAGCCGTACAGTCTTCACTGTCACAGCGCTTCACTTTTCCCCTATAGTCATGTTACAGCCGTCCTGCTTAAAAAAAAGAACTGCCCCACTCTGAGGTCAAGAGCGCTCTGGAGCAGGTTTTTCATCCAGGATATCTCTGTGTATTGCTGCATTAATTTGTCCTTATTTCCTGACTTGTCTGCCAGTTTCTGCTGCTGAAAACATCCCCATAGCATGCTGCTGCCACCACATGCTTCACTGTAAGGATGGTGTTGGAGCTGGGATGATTTCCTCCAAACACGATGCCTGGCATTCACACCAAATTCAGTTCAATCTTTGTCTTATCAGACTAAAGCATTTTGTTTCTCAGGGTCTGAGAGTCATTCAAGTGCCTTTTGACAAATTCCAGATGGGCTGCCATGCTTTTTTTTCCAAGGGGTGGCTTTTAGCTGACCATTTTACCTACATCGCAAGTGGACTTCAATTAAGCTGTTGAAACATCAAAATCAAATCTTTTCTTTACATTGTCATAATGAAGTATTGTTTTAGGTCATTATTGTAGCAAACGTATTTACAAATGTGTATTTCATTCCACAAATGTGTAAAAAAAAAAAAAAATTCGTTCTCGTAAAAAAAAAGTCACAAACGTGTAAGAGTCACAAATGCGCAACGAGTATCGACAAATGTGTAATGAGAGTCACAAATGTGGATGTTGATTTGTGTGCGTTAACGCAGTTGAATGCGTGTATACCGTAGATCCTTCATTAGGGGGCGCTGTAAACACTGGACCTTCTGATCTGATCGGGTGTATTCATACATATGACTTGGTATGACCAGTAGGGGACACTAGTAGTACCATATAAAATACAGTACCAAAATTGGTAGCAGTGATATTGACAAAGCAATCGAACATGTTCGTTTGTATTTTGTTTTTCTTTTTAAAAAAAAAGTATTTGTTTAATATTCTTTACAATGGAAACCACATGAGAATGGAAATTACAAGAAATTGTTAACACAATGACAAAATTGAGGAGAAAAATGGATAAAGTTTCCCCACACCAGTTTATGAGAGAGCGTTTACGGCAAAATACAAACTTACAAAGGACTCGCACTGACGATTGGCACATCTGCACCGAAAAAGGGCAAAACAAAATAAAATAAATAATTATAAATAGAAATGTAAAAAATCTGTACATGCACAAGCACGCTCTTTTTCATGCCCTGACCAATTTCATCACAGAATGGCAATGAAAAATCATTCTGAATTCACAGCACACCGCAGGACAAATAGTTAAAAAAAAAAAAGAAAAAAGATAATGTTGACGAAAAAAAGTAAATAGCTTTAAATGATCTCAACCCACATACAGTGGAAGGTGGTCATTGCCTTAAAGCAGCCCTTTAACTCATTTGAGTTTCAATCATCTTCTCCAACCCAGTTATTTAGCCAGTGGAGACTCATGACGGACACCTGTCAAACAAAGAAAAAATATGCCATAAAATGATGAGGAATGAATTGCTTTTTCGCTTCAAATGCAAAAAGGGGTGGAAGATGTAAATCCGTGGCTAGGAAACTCCAATTTCTTGACCTCCAGGACGCATTTGCTGAGCAATAGAGGGCGCGCTAAATAATCATTTGCAGTGCTATTTGAACACCCAGAGACTCGCACAAGTCTTACTGATGTTGTTTGCCTTGCCATGGCAACTACAAGTGTTCCAATCCAAATCACCTCCAGCTGCTAGCATTTGCAAAAGGCAAGTAGTTTTGTTTTTTTGTTTGTTTCTTTTGGTTTTACATTGACGATAGTTTATAAAGTGCATTCATTAAATCTACAATCATGTAGTACATCAATTGTATTGTGTTTTTCGTGTAAATCACTGCATTTAAGGGTTTAACAGGGTTCTTTTTTAATTTCATTTAAAAAAACTGATATTTGGTCGGATTTTTTCAAATTTCATGTAGCATGGCTATAAAGTTTTTAAATTCAAACAAAATATGGTATTACAAATATAACTTTGGTCTATGTACTTAATGAAGTCTTCGATCACATTATGCAGTATGGTAGGATTCAGTTAGAAAGGCAGTGGCAGATCGGACTTTTTGCAAAGAGGTATTTATCCCAAAAGTCCGAATCTGCCACTGTTTTTCCAACTTGACTTCAATGTAAGCTACCGTGTTTAAGAGCAGGTTAAATTAAATAAACCAATAAAGTTGTTACTCCTCAAGGAAAAATACAACGTGTATTTTAGTGATGATAGCATAATAATAGTTTAAATATCTTCAGATTGTCAGTTACTTCGTTTTTTTTAATTATTTTTTTCAAACGGGAAACACTTGGTCATTGTACATGTATCAGAAGTTACTTTTCATTGTTGTAATGAAATGTAGCAATATAGGGGGAAGTTGTCACATTCCTTACATTTTTTTACTGCTGAGTAAAAATAATCATAGGAAACTGAATTTCTTTGTCGTTTTATCTAGGCGGATAGGGTTAATGGACTGGTCACATGGACAAGCTAATCCTTTCATGACCCCGTGACGCTGAAGAACCAGCAGAGCTGTAGTCCACTTGAGTCCCTTGTGCACCTTTGTTGTCAGATAATGTAAGTTTGTTTCGTTATGGGGGAGATGAGGTCATCTTCTCCTCCACCTCACTTGGATCTGAACAACTTTGAGTCTGCTGATGCAGAAAAGAGCAGGTATGTTTTAACAAGCCCTCGCTCCTTGGAGTCTTGCGCACGACTCGGGATCAAACCTGTTGCACTTCTGATGAAATCGCTGAATGATTTTTTGTCTGAGAAGTGTGACTTGCCATTGGAGGCAGTGAAAGTGATGCACGAATCCTATGAAAAGAAGAGGAGGACACTTTTGCACAAGTGCCGAGATGAGAGGGAGAGGATTATCCAGCAGGCTGCCAGGTGGCCGAGCAATAAGAAAGCCTCAAGCCCGGAAACAAGACATGACATCGCTGTCGATGAGATAATGGATCCAGTTCCATACGCAGAGCTGTGTATTACGGACAAACGTGTGGGTAAAACATCCTGTTCTGCTGCAGGAGAGCCAGACAGAAACACAATCTGCAGCCTTGGTGACCTCAGACACTCTCCAGCTATCCAGAAGAAACTACAAAAGCTCACTGAAGACATAAGAAGGGAAATGTGTGTCCCAATATCACAGACAGACTGCAAAATTGCAGCTCTCATGCTGGTGAAGCACCAGGAAGAAGAGGACCGTCTCAGTCACAGGCAGCGGAAGGACGAGGAGCGGGAGGAAGCCCGCGGACAGGAGGAGGCCCGGCAGGTGCAGGCGGAGAAAAGGAGGACGCAGAAGCTGATGGTAAGTGTGCAACGCTGGCACGAGGAGCTGGAGGCGCGCAGGAAACTGAGAGCGCATCGGGAAGAAGAAAGAGCAGGACAGCTCAAGAGGGAGGTGATGCTGCAAGAAGAGCGCTGGAAGAGGCTGAAGGAGCAGGTGGAGGCGCAGCGTAGAAGACAGATGACAGCTGCACAGAAGGATGCACGGGGGAGGAAATTCTGTCAGGAAAAAGTACTGAGAGAAATGGAGGAGCTGGACAAACGGCAGCGAGACAAGGAGAGGCAAGGGGCTGCGGAGAGGGAACAGCGAGCAAGGAGGAGCAAATTGCACCTAGAGAAGAAAGAGAAGAAGCGTCTCCGGGAGGAAAACAGAAGGGAGCTGCTGCACCACATTCTCCTGAAACACCAAGTGGCGAAAGAGGCGGAGGATGAGGAGTCACGTTTGAAGGATGCACTGGAGAAGAAGATGCAGCGTTCTTGTGAGAAACGTGCTCGTGATGCGGAGGCCCGACTGGTGGCGCTCCAGAGACGTGCAGCCCAGGATGAGAAGCAGATGCTGCGGACTCAACTCAGAGCCAAACTCCAGAACATCCAGCAGCTCACGCACAAACATCTCCTGCTCAGGATGAGTCAGCAGCGCACACAGAAAGCCGCCGAGTACACGTGGGCCCAGCAGAGGCGTCGAGCCCAGCAAACGCATCAGCACAACAAGCTCAGGCAACTACGTCACAATCGACTACGAGAAAGCCTGCAAAGAGAGGAGGAGGCGTTGCGGAAGGTCAGGGAGAGTAACGTGGCCGTGAAGGAGCGAAAGTGCGAGCGGCTGCTTCAGGATCGGGAGCACGTCCGGGAGAAGGCGCACAAGCAGGCCCTGGCGTCATTTCACTTGAGGGAGCGAGTCAGGCAGCAGACTCAGAGTCGCTCGTTCCTTCAGATGGCTCAGGAAGCTCAGCTGGCCGCCTCCATCAGCCGCATGAGCCTCGGGAATCGCCATCACCGGGAAGCTCTTCAAACAAGCGTCTTCTCAGTTTGCTAAAACAAATTCCAATGTTAAAATCAGATCGCTATAGATGGGAGTATGCCTTGGAAAACTTTTCCAAAAATACCAGGGGAACCCTTTTTTTCTAGCCAGGGTCAAAAGTGGGCTGTTTTTCACTCTAGTAAGTGGTTCGCAAACTTTTAATCAATACTGTACTGTCTGTGATTTTTTTTTCAGCTAAGTACACTCTAACCAGCGCAACACACGAGTTACTTCATATTCCGATTCATTTGCTCTCAATGTGAAAAAAATATTGATCCTAGTTACCAACGTCCGTGTGGGGAAAAAAGGCAGTTGAAAACAGCATGAAATTGGATCTGCTGATACCTGTAAAGCAGGGGTCACCAACCTTTTTGAAACCGAGAGCTACTTCATTGGTACTGAGTAATATGAACGGCTACCACTTTATGTGAAGACCCTAATCATGTTATTGATACTGTATTTCACAATAATTAGGAAACAGCTGTAGTAAATATGTAAATTAAGTATACAGTAATAGGTAACGTACATGTCATATATGCATAATCATTAGTAAAATTCCTAGAAAATCACAATGTTCTATCACATTGGTAACCCCTGCTGTAAAAGCTGCCAAAATCTGTTATACCCCCTGAAGTGCCCTCATGTACCCCCAGAGGTAACTCCATTTCATAATTGCTGCTCTAGTACATTTATTCATAGTCCGCTGCTAATCATTTGGGTCTGACAGTTTTGTTGCTACATAAAATGACGTGGCACATTAAAAATGTGTTTCCAGAAACTGTCAACTTGTTTGCTGGTTTGATGTCTGTTTGATCACTTTCTATCTACATGGTGGAATTGTACAAACTGACAACATTCTGACAGGAGGACCTTACAAAATGATTCATGGGGAAATGTACAATTTGGTTTGCATCATTAAATTCGCAACGTGGCATGATTTAAAAAATAATTAAAAAAACAAAAATGAAAATCGTTCAAACTGCAAATTGTGTTTTGAAAAGCTCCACTTCAACCTGAGTACAACACAGAAATAAAATGTGAAAATCACATGAAGCATTCTGGAGAAACTGGACCTGAACTGGACTTGAAAGTCTGGTCAAAAAACACTTTCAAATTAGAGTAAATTGGTATCATTTGAATTTAAATTATTTTTCACTACCCGCTTCTTTTATTGGTGTCCAAGTTTCAGTTAAAAATAAAGTTTCAGTTAATGCTTTTGTATAGAACACCTGTTTTGTACAAAACACCCTAGAAAGCAACGTTAAGTTGGTCCTTTTTTGACCCGTGATTGGTTGATTCGAGCAAACTGTTGACTCAAAGCGTAAATGTGTGTATATAGTGGTTGATTTTTTTTTTTTTTTTTTAGTTTGTGGAATAATGATCCTTTTTGCGCCATTTTCAGCAGTAAAATCTCCATCTTTTGTCCACAAGAAGACCATTACAGTACCTCATTATTTTGCATGTACCGATATTCCCTTAAAAATACATTTAGCCGCTTGCTGACGACTGTTGAGCACATGTTTTCCTGGGTTTGGGCGCGGCATTTGCAAGTTGAGTCATGATTGGTTGTTACCCAAGCACGTGGGGGGAAATTTTCAGTCAACATTTTCAGTCATTTACATTATTGATTTGAATATCGTGTTTTGACTAGTGAAGCCAAGCGGAGGATTAATGACATTTGCAATTATGCAGTTGGTCTGCACAGTATATCGATCTGAAAATGAAATAGTATGGCAAGATGAAGAAACCTCACGTTGTTCTAGCATACTTCAGTCTTCGCATGCCAACACAAAACTGTACTACATTGTCCAAACTTTCAAATTCAAAGTCATAAGGTTTAAAGCATCAAAGGTTCATTCCAATTTGGCTGCTGGGTGAGACACCACGGTCTTAACGCCCACCATAACCTTTGTGACGTTTCCATGTTTTTCCACTGGTGAGTTTTGCAGAACATGCCTGTAAGTCTACCTGCAATCCATCAGAAAAATGTGCCAACTCAGCCTCTGTCTTAATGAGGACAAATGCTATACGAAACAAATGAAGGTGCAGTTTATTTATCACTCAAGCCATGGCGTTTTGTAGTGTACTATTATCAAGTAGGGAGAAAAACTTGATTTTAGGATAATACTTTCCTGTCAAGGTTTTTGCCGTGATTAGCCACAAAATGTGGAAACCGTACATTAAACCATGTTGTATTTGCTGTCCCTTCTTTCCAAATGCTAATTCACAACAATCACTAGACCCAAAGGCAAGTTTCTCTAAAACCAAATTAACAAGGATAAATTTTCTCCCAAGATAATTACCAACAAACAAGGTACTGTAATACATTCTGAATGTTTTGCTTGTACAGTTCTGAAAAATTGGTGAGGTTATGGACAGAAAACGTCATAGCAGTGGCTCAAAACACTCACAGTGGTGTTTTTATATATACTGAATTAAAATTTAAAAAAAAAAAGGTACCTGGCACATAGCAAAAATCGTCTGTCATTCATTGCCGCTACCTGGTGGGTCACGGACCCATTTGGACCCTGAATGAAATCATCACTGTGACCTGCATCCAGATTGTTCTTTTTTTATGCTTCTACTGTGTAGTCTTCATTTCACTTCTCTCCTCGGCGTGGCAGTTTAACTGTGCATTCACATTCCCAGTGAACCGCAATTTCTAGTTTTGACTGCCAAGTCCTTCTCAGTCATCGTGAAGCCCCAGAGCCAGCAGCACGGGAAGCCCCACTCCGACAACAAAAGTGGCGCTCTCCTGAAGGCCCAAGTGGTTCTGCGGCCGGCGGTGGGCCGATTGTTGCCCCGCGCGACCGTGGCGGTTACTGCTGATGATGTCGGGAAGAACGTGCACTGTGGCCACAAAAAGGAAGGTGCCCCCTGAAAAAAGCATGCCGACTCCTGTTGCGCCAAGCTGGTTCTGGGATGACGAGCAAGTCTGCAGAAACAAAGACATTCCCAATTAGTATAGGAGCCCGGTATTACATTTCAGCGGATAACTGGTTTGTGCTGTCTTACCGCGTGTAGTATGAAGTAGGTAACAATGGCAACAATTGGTGCTGCGGCTGAAAAGGCCAACAAATGTCCTTGGATGGACTTATTTTCCAGTCCCGCGTGCATCAGAAAGGCAACTAAACCAAAAGCTGCCGGAGCCTAGCAGACAAAGACGAAATACTTTTACAGGTTGGATTCTCACTTATGCCATTCAAGTGAAACAAGGCTGATTTGGCACAATTTGGCTAATTCATAAAAATAAAAAAAACTCCAGTATGTACCTATTCAACCCATAACTTGACACACTAGTGAAATGCATTGGGGGGGAGCAAATGATGGTTTCCATCCATTTTCTTTAGCCGTTTATCCTCACTAGTGTCACGAGGCAGGGGACAACCTGGACAGGTTTCCAGCCAATCACAGAGCACACAGAGACAAACAACCATTCACAATCACACCTAAGGCCAATTTGGAGTGTCCAATAAGGGGACAACATGCAAACTCCACACAGGAAGGCCGGATCAAGTTTGAATTGAACCCGGGACATCTGAACTGTGAGGCAGACATACTAACCGGTGCTAACCAATGCTATTTTTTTTTCTTTTTATTCATCATCTGATTAATTGGTAATCTGTATTTTTTTCTGCCAAATATCAGCATTGGCCAAAAAAAAAAAAAAATCCTTATCAGTCGGGTTGGGTTCATATGTTCATATTGGACATACAGTATGTCACTTGAAAATGTATAATAAAATAGCCAAAGAAACTGTATACAGTCATTATTTTGAAATTGGGCACTTGATCTTGCAATGTAAACACAGCTTTGTGTGCTGCTTCAGAATGTCAGAGTTCTTTGTTATGCAGCATTCCAGAGACCTGGGAAGTTGTAAATTTCTATTTCTGACAAGGAAGTGCCTGCTCTCAAACTCAAGGAAAGTCGATATACCCTGACTGCCGCAAGATATAGAAAACATACAGAACAATGGCAATCCACAAACATGCAACCATTTACCAATTTTGCATGCAACTATATTATTTTTTTTTGATACAGTATTTGGGAACATGATTAAGATTACCAATAAAAATATCCAGTTTGACAGTTCTCCTCAAAGTAAATGATCAGCCAATTATTTTTTGTTTAACACATTTCAGAGTATGACCCTTTGCGCTTCAGTTTTCCCAAGAGCCTTGAATGCAGCAGAATTCATGATAACATTCTCACCTTATGTAGAATTACAGCTAAAAAGATGATAACTTGCACTGTGACCTGGCCTGTGGCTACCACCGCACCCAGAGCGAATCCATCAGCTATTTGCAAAAGCAAAACACAAACAGGTCACAACAACAAGCGCTAGTCCGTGTATAGGGTATTTCCAGGCCAAATCACACACTCATTTTGACTTTGAGCAAAGGTGGTGTACTTGTTGATAGTGATGGTGAAACAATAAGTCTAACATTTCTGGTCAATTGGCGTAGGAGTTTGGGAGCTACAGCCCACTGAGTTTTGACATTGTCAAAAACGGGCCTGGCTTCCTTCATTTGAATCCTTCTATCTCAGCAATTACAGGGTTAGTCTTCACAAATGAGGTATCCTTGAAAGGGAATTCAACAAGGATTCTGGATTAGCAATGGTTTAGAAGGTTGGCATATTTTAGTCATTTGACTTTTATAATCATTTCACCTTGAAATCAAACTTGTGGATCATGTGACATTGACAAAGTTTTTCATGAAAAATAATCTCTCACATGTTCTTTAAAATATATAAAGGTTTCGGGGCCTTTTTTATTTGTTAAGCAACAAAACGGAGCTATAGCTTCCAGAACCTTGCTTTGACTGACCTAAAGTTTTAGATTTAGTGTGCACTATCAAAAAGCACACTATGTTTTATCACACTAACGATTGGCTTGATTAAATCCATCGTGTAATTCGGGCATGGAATGGCTTCTATAGTTTAGGAGCTCTGACTTTTCTCTTCATGTGTATAAATGGGGATAATTTACATGATAACCACTCCCAGACAGTTTCTCATCCCTTGGCAGCTCAGCCGGGCAGAAAATTCACCAAATTCAAGTGATGATTTGAAACACGAAGTCATAAGCTGAGGGTAGACAAAGCCACATTTGTAAGGCTGGATGCACTCATCAGCATTAACCCATACGTGATAATTTGCTGAGGTTGTTGATGAGCCAAGGGTAGGGCAGGTATTTGTTTCTGGCGACGTGTCACTTTCCACACAAGGATCAACATTCTGACTGCCAAGAGTAATTTGACGGCTGTGAAGTGCTGTTTTCAGGCGAAAATATAACCCATGCTGCCTTTGTGAGGGGCAAGGTCAAACCTTTTCAGTGTCAAAGGTAGTAAGAGACTATTTGAACGCCATGGTCAGCATCTCTAACCTATACTCACAGAGTAGCAATTTAAGCAAATAATAAATAAGGTAAATACAGGGTGACCCAAAAAAAACATCTTTGAATTGCGCGTTACAAAACATGAGCAAGTGGTAACACGGCAAGAAAGTGACCTTGAACAAGTAAATACTTTGCCATTTTAGTAGCCATGAAACACTGGAACGGACAACAGCGTGCATTTGCCATAAACATGTTTCATAAAAACAGTGATAGTTCGACAGCTGCGCAAAGGGAGTTCCGACGGAGCCCATGGTGTTAAATCTGTAATTCTAAAATGTTTTAAAGAAAAATGTTAACTCTAAGTTTAGTTTTCTACTGCGTATTTCAAGAATGTATTTGTGCAAGAGGACGCTGTCTACAGAATGTATTTTTTTTAATGAAAGGTTAGTCATTTACTCTTAAATGGCATGTTTCAAGGTTTCAATTACTCTAACTAAGATGTTTTTTTCCATCACTCTTAGTTTTATAATACTGTACTGTTAAAAAGTTCCCATTTTTTGGGTCACCCTGTAAGTACATAGTAAATACAGCAACTGATTTGTCCAAACTACAATAAAACATTGTATGCCAGAGCTGCCATAAACCCTGTAATGTTTTACTACGAACACTTTTGGCTTCCAGCTCAACATTTGATCACTCTCTATGGCAATGCTTTCGTAGGAGGGGGAGCACACGTGGTGAGTCACATGAAGTCTGCCTGCCGTTGTGGATGTCCCTTTGCCCCAGTGTACTGAAATGTTGTGTGTGCTGCAAGCAAACATCCTAGTAGGAGTGGAATTAATATTAGTATTACTGTACCTGCAGCATGAATAACCAGCCCCAGTGTGGCTGTGATGGCATCACTGTTGGGGTTCATTTTACCTAAAATGACAGAAGACATTTAACACCACTATGTGCACAATGGCCTACATTGAATGTTTCTTCAAATGAAATCTGCTAATAATTGCTCAAGAGTCTATCTTCATTTCAATGATGTAATGGACAGTAGATAAGCAATATTGAAAGTGGTTTCTTTATACACTCAGATTTCAATTTTGATTCTGGGCAAGCTAGCTGCTCCACAAAATCAGCATTTTTACATCCTATGATCGGTTGGCCATGTTTGATTAAGGTCTACATCAGCTATTGTATTATAATGTAATTGAAGACCCAGGTAACAAAAGCATGGGCCGTCACTGGATTCTACCAAATGAATGCAAATACCTTGTCCACTTACCGCACGCGGGAAAGTAACTCGCCATTTGATCCACAACAAACATGAAAGTGAAGCCGATCGTCAAAGCCACACCGATCCACAGCTGAGGTGAGGGGGCTCTTTCTCTCAAGGTTTCATTCAGAGCAGATACAGATGCTGCAAGGAGGATAGCAAAACGTGGCCAGCATAAACATATGCGTGACAATAGATAACATGTAATGATATGATAAAAACCGTTCTGATGTGTCCAGGACTGTTGAATTAAGCCCACTCCTTCAGGTATGGTGATGGCTAGGGCTGTTCCACACAAGAAGCCTGCACCCAGGATGGAGACATAGTGCAGACTTCTCTGGAACGCACACCAAACACCGATTTAACTTTACAACTATGAAAAGCCACATTTCTACCACCAAATGGCCATATACGGACACAAGTCGACGCTCATTTATTCTGATCACGGAAAATGTCGCAGTGTTGTAACGGAACCACTCACCTCCGAAAGTCGAAACAACAGAGGGATAAATCCGAGGAGGAAACTACCGACAAACATTGCTGCTGATATTAAAGAAATGCTCAAACCCCCGTCCATTTCGTCGACTTGGTCTGAAGAGTGATTTTTTTTTTCCAAAGTCACGACTAGTGTCGTAGGTATTTTTCATGCCTCATTAAACGTGGAGGTGCGCGTCTATGTGGTCAACATGTTATAAAACATGATCTTCCATTCCGGTCTTCCACGTCGAGCCTTCTCTGTAACGACCAACTACACTGCCGAGCCGGTTGCGCTAGCAGGGAAAAGAAAGGACTACGCAGGCGCAGTGTTTTTGTTTTTGTTGTTAATTTTTTTTTTTTAACGCTTGAGAGAATACGCCTTAAAATGCAAGGACATTTGAATACGCTATCATCTTACACCAGTTAAGCCACTGGAACGACTGTTTTCCTCAGCGCAAACATGTTTTGCTTATCTATGTGGTTTTTGCATGGTCTGATACTGTCTCGTTTCTCTCCCATCCAATAGTAGTTGTGCTCAAAATACAGTGAAAAAGTTACTGTAGTCCGCAAAATAATTTTTGGGGAAAAAAAATTCAACAGGACAGATCAGTACCTTCATCGTATCATCACAGAGATACTGTTTTATAAAAATACGGCCTTATAATTTTTTATTTTATTTTTTTTAAACCTTTGAATGAGAAACGGCTGCAATTTTCTTGACTGGGTAGCAGCACGAATGGAGTTATGCGGTAAATGACCCGACAACAATAAATCGGGGAAATCAACAATGTTTTAAACCAACACGTATTTGCGATATTTATATTAGTGTTGCATTTTAATTTAGTGGACAAAATGAAAGAGAACCAGATATCCCTTCATTATAGTTACTTGAAACTACAGAGAGGCCAATTAATCAAGACTGCATTTCAGTCTGACATGTAAAAGAAATACTGTATTTAAAAAGAAACTTTAAACAATAATGACAATAATGATGACATACCACATACCCAACTTATGTTGTTGTCAGAGCCCCGGCTTCTGTTTAAATGAGGTGGTATAACCTCAGTATTCATGGCAAAGCATTGACCACGTTTTATTTTTCCCCACAACAAAGGGCCGAAAAAAAAAAAAAGATTGGTTCAATCAGTTCGGGAGGACAATGAGTACAAATGAATGTAATTGTAGTACTGTTAAGTTTGGCATCTCCTACAAAGGTTTCTCTCTAATAAAAAAGGAATCAATAGTTTCACAGCATATTTTATAGTCAAACGACTTGACTGTGTGTGGTTCAATGCACGTGCATCTTTTTGAACAAAGATTCTGCAATCCGGTTTTTGTAACGCCTCACAGAACGTGCTCCTTAACCCTACACCCCCAACACACACACAGAAACTCCAAATCCAATTTGAAGATGATGCGTTTAACCAAACAATCCAAAACGGAAGAAGATGACAACATTTATTAAAAAGGGTTTGTTATTAACAAAACTACTGTTTTATTTCCAGTGAGTCCACAGATGTATAATTACGTAAAACAAACTGATTCACCATGTTGATAAGTTTATAAAGAAAAATTGCAAATAAAACATCACTAAAGCCAACGGACTGACACACACAGCTTTGCCGTGACACTACACCTGCTAGTTTAATCCAAAACAGTACGTGTTGTCCAGTGAATCAAAGCTAATAGCCTAGTAGCTAGCACTACCTCTGTCTTGTCAAAACATGTGGAGGTCAGCTACATTCAGTTAAATGAATAGTGTTGTCAATGTTTCCCTCCAGAACACGCTGAGAGATTTCAAGACATATTAGAGGTATACCCATGTAGAGCTATGGATCAGTCTCCTTACAATCATAAGAAAACGCCACCGCTTGAGCATGTCAGACACTTTTGTTAGTACCAAAATAGACACATTCTAACAAGCCAAGGTCACTGATGGTTTTGTGATCAAACTCTTTGGGGGTTTCTATTGATCATAGCAGCTGTTTTAATAGAGTTGTCATAGTGAATGCGATGGGTGGGCCTGAAACATTACCTTCATAAGCATTAGTGTTGGGGAACTTTTACTAATACCTGTGATGTGGGGGTTCCAACAATATACTAAACGGCAAACTTCAATTCTGAGCATGTGAATCACCCTTGCTCAATAGGATTCTAAAAACTAGAGGTTTTATATAGAGTAAGGCCACAATAGGGTGCGTGTGCTACGTTTCACTATAACAAATGGTACTTGGTTAAGCTATAAGTATTGACATGTGGAACGCGCCTTAGCCAAATTTGTGGCTACGGAGTTGTTTTGTGATTAGTTAAATGTGTCATCAGATGTTTTGAAACTTCATTAAAATAATTTACAAATGAGCTTCCCAAGGCTGTAACGTGGCAACTAACAACTTAATAGAACACCAAAGAGAATCTACATGTGCCCAAACAAAAGTCAACAAGGACATGACAAACTAGTACATATCCAGTTACTGCTGTAAAAAGAATGCAAATGTCTGTGTGCGTAAAAATGTAAACCTATAGGCAAAAGAGACCCAAATGAAGAAAACTAATGATAACTGAGTATCATATCAGACTGACCCAGCAAACCTGCTGTCCATCCGGTTCAACTCAAAGTTCTCCAGTGGCAGGGTCAGTCGAAGCAGTCCAGCAGCAAATCTCACTGAGCTGCATCGCTTCAATCAGTGTCGTGTATGAAGATACCGCTCATCTTCCACAGTGGAACTTGTGAAGTTCTAATCAATGCCCGAGAACGATATGTGTTAAAAAGAATATAGAGCGCTTTACCTCTAGGCTTCTACGTGATTGCATGAGCACTGTGGAAACATCTGCACCACATGGCGACACGCTACAGAGGATTATGGGGAAAATCTCCTCTTTTGGAAGACATGCTGTCAACTGTACCTTTGTGGAAAGTTGAGCATAATGGAGCTCCACGTTCTCTCGTTATAAGTGCAAAGATGCTGAGGACAAGGAGAGAACATTATTTTTTTGAAGTCACAGTCATAGTTGTCATATCCTCTTTGTGTCTTCACTGGGCCTCTGCATTTGAGGTGACCCTGTGGGGCTTTACTGCTCATGCTTTGCCTGTGCAAGTAGTCCGTCTGTGTTGAGTGTGTAAGAACCCTTGGAATCATTAGTAGACAACACGCGTCTATTAGTTTTAAATCCCTCCATCATGTTGAGATCTTTGGTGAACTTGTTGGTTCACTTCCTGTTGAGTTCATTTATTCAGTGCAGTCTTCTCAGTTCAAACCTTCTGTCTTCTCAATGTCGCACTTCGTTATCGATGAGGCTGTCTTCTCCAGACTGGAAGTCCTCGTTCAGGCCATTTTCTACATTAATTATTTCCTCATCCTGTGACGACCCCTGACCGTCGTCCTCGCCGCTTCCCGATCCAGCCTCCTCTAAATTTGGATCTTGCAGAACCTCTGCAATGTACATCTGCTGTTGAGAAGGAGAACATAAATTAAATACAAATTGTCTCTCAATGTGAGTTAAGAATTGCATTAAAACTGACATCCATTTCTACATGATTGTAAAATTACAAAGTCGGTCATTTGCTAATGACTCCACATTTATATGGGTCGATGGGCCCCCTGCTGTTATATTTGAGTAATGCATTAAGTGGAAGGAAGTTGTTCTTTTTGTCAATTTGAGCAAACACAACAAATCTTCAGTTTCTCTCAATTCCTCCTAAATTCCAGTTTAGAAAGCAAAAGGCATAATTTATGGTTTTGTCTTCCACGGATATGTTCTTTTTAAATATAAAATTAAACTTTCAATATCAGGAACAATTAGCAGGAATAATATTCATATTCAATTGTAATTTGAAGAGACTTTTTATCAGTCATCTTGAGTTTTATTGAGTTACACTCGGCTCTTTTTGGCAAGGATGTGCCACAGGTAATTGGTTCATGTACTCCCTAAAATAGTTTTGTTTTCTTTCATTTTGAAAGTGCAAATGAAAGAAATCAAATGAACTTTGACATATAAGAATGTCTTTTCTGTAGTTTGATGTCTTTTGGAGACTGCTCCATCTGTCCTCGGCTTCTCAATGCACATTAACACACATTTTTACTCGGGGTTCACAAACTTTTGTTCCCCACTGTATTTGGAGTGTGGGAGGAATTTAAGTCATCACATTTTATGAAAAGTCATCAAAACGACTACACACTGACAAGTAATAGACACTTACATAATGTGTGTGACTACTTACTGCAGCTTTGTTGGAGTCAGTCGTGCACTCTGCATGCCCATTCTCAGTCACATCTAATTCTGGGGTGTCAATCTGAGACATAAAAAAATAACTTTTAATTCAAGTGAAAAAAATACAAAAAACCATGAAGGTAATGTTGAAAAAAAAATAGTACATGTTGACAGGGTTCATTACCTTGTAGTTGTGCGCGCTCAAATATTTAAAATGTCCAAAGCAGACATGCAAGAGGCAGATAGTGATTGTGATGATCAAAACTGTGAACGTGAACATGGAGATAGCAGCTGAAAACCCTGGGGGAAAAACAGAGAAAAAACATCTGTTAACTAAATTGCTGTAGGGGAAACAATTGGCCATGTGTATCATAAACATTTGTGGTCTGTAAATGCAGTGCCTTCCTACCCGAGCGCATAGTGGAGAAGAAAAGAAGCCAAAATAGACACAGAATTGGCGCAGCGACTACTTGGTTGACGGCTCCAGAATGGATCTTCTTGTCCAGTTTGGAAGGCAGGTAAGCATAGTACATGTTGTACCTGTCTGCTAGGTGTTTGAGCAGCATGTACATCAGTCCTGAGCAGAGAAGCAGAGCCTGAATTACTAATAGCAAATGCTATTAGGCTGCTAATGACAGAGAATATGAAGAACAGAACAACATAATTGCATCAGATAGTACAAGCAGTAGCACACCAGGGCAAATGAAAAGCACAACTGACCAAAGGGAACAATGATTGGGCAGGTGATGCTGTAGGTCATAACCACCGTGAAGACACACATCATCCAGGCATAGGCTGCTCCAAACTGAAACTCGTAAGCTTGATGCTATAGAATTACAGGATAAATTATATCACATATTGAGCCGTACCAATCACGAAGGGCTCATTAAATTGATGACTTTGCTGACTGGAAAAAATTAGACATTATGAAAATTAAAATCGGATATTCGAGGTTTTGCACAGGCGGCAGAATCCTGCCTGGGTGTTTTACAAGAGTTTACAATAGTTACAAACTACTTCATTGTGACATTTCAAGCATATTATGCACTGGCAATTAAGCTTTTTTTGCACACATTTGAATGTTAAGTTTACTTTAAAAATAATTTAAAAACCAATAAAAGTATACCGCTTTCGGGCTCAAATTGTTTTTTTTTTTTCAGACTTCTAAGGGAAAAAAAAAAAAAAAAAAGACCTCAATCAATATTTGCAAATCGTTACAAATCGTTGCAAATTTGCAACGCTTGCCTGGAGAGGGATACATTATTATTGTCTGAACATTCTGCACAAGCACAGTTTTTTTTTTCCCAATAAATAAAACGTTTAAATAAATGTTGGGATTATTGATTTGATTAAAATTGGTTAAAATCCTTGGCCAATAATTACTGAAAAAAAAGAGAAAACAAACATAACCTTGCTATATGTAAACACCAGTAAAAATGTTTTTCGACTATTTACTCACTCTGATGGATTTATCATCTAATTTAGTATATTTAATGTAGATACAGACACTATACAGTGCCAGTATACACACAGTCAATAATGGAATGGAAAATGGAATAGAAAATTCACTATTGGCAATACTAACCCTCTTGACGTTCCTGCGCTCAGCTGCAGATCGAGCGAGGCAAAGGCGGATCATGTACATAAGCAGACCAGGAATCCTGAGCAGGTCCATGGCATTTCCAATGAATGCAGATGCGATGACATAGTTCACAAAGAAGGCTCCATTGTCAGGAAGGAAAACGCATCTGATGTGGATGCCACAAACAGGTCATTAACTTTATAGTTAGGCTAGAGCAGTCCTTCTCAAAATGTAGGATGCTTGGCACGGTGAGCGTCGGGAAACGGGCTTTGCTTTTGGGCTGTCCAGTGTAATTGCAAATCTGCGGCACCGAGTAGTGCAGTGGCGCTTTCATTGCAGGCGTTCTAAACTTTTTCCAATCGCTGTCAACAATTTTTTTCTAAATAAAATAAATGATTGTGATTTAGATAAATGTTTTACTCTGTTTTCTTAAGGTTAAAATATTTAAGATATTGGTGGACAATTTTCATGAATAGTGGGGAGGGTGCAAAATGTTTTCTTTGAATTTGAGGTTACTTTGCAAAGAATATTGAGAAGCACTGGGCTAGAGAAAGGAAGTACACCTCGGAGTGTTTACTAGCAAGCCGCAGAACACGTAGACTACTATTCACACCCAAATTCACACCTATGGGTAATTTTGAGTCTTCAATTAACCTTACAGTATGTATTATGTTCAATGTAGGAAGAAGTCTGAATACGTTAAGAAAAGGAATTGAGAAGAAATTGTTACGGCATATAGACAATAAAATAATATTATATTATAGTACTTGAAATACATCCCAAACAATAATAAATATGTCTCGGTGCAAAATTACTCTTTGAAATAATAAATTGGTTAAAAACAAAATGTATGCATTATGAATGCAACTTACTCAAATCTCACTTTAGCATCTGCCAAGAATCTTTTGTCAAAAAGCCACCGGAAGAAAACATCCAAACTACAAACAAAACAAAAACCAAAAAAAAGACAATTTAAATACAGTACTGTACTTGAGTACGCATATTTTCTTTGACAACAAAAATAAAAAGTACCTGCTTAGACCAAGGGAGGGCAGTAGAAGCACCATGAATATTAGAAAAGTGTAGCATTTATGCATTGTAGTTCTGTTCTCACCAGACCTGAAGGAACAAAAGCAAACATTATCAGATTGGGAAAACAAAACAAACAGGACACACAAACAACATCAGTACCTCCTGAAAAAAGTACCTAAAACAAAAACCTTACCGAGTCCAATGGGCTTCAAAGAATGCAGAATAGTAGACAATGGTAGGAAGTAAGGCTGAGAAGGACCACAGAAGGAGTGTGGGGAAAAACTGAGTGATGATTGGATTCTGTTGACAGAAAAACAAACATACCTTGAGATGTTGAGAAAAGGACTCAATGACTAAATTGAGCAACTGAAGTAAAAAAGGTGAAATATGTAGGTTTATTACTGAGCTCATTTTTCTTCAGACACCTATGGATTACTGTTAAAGGCCATATTTACATAAAACTAATCTGTTGTCAAGTCTCACGAGTCTATATTTATAGTTTTCACATGGCACAGCTGCACTTGAGCAAAAAAAAAATGTTACATCAAAATAGCTGAACATGAATGATTTTAAATGATACAAAAATGAAAACACATATTTCATTAAAACAAATTGCCTCACGTTTAGATACTCCACTGGCTTGGTAACATTGAACTTGTCCATCGTTGAGATAATGATGGCTGGCGTGGTGAGGAAGAAGAGGAGGAGGAAGAGGACACAGTTTATGATCAGGCAGCGGATCCACCACGAGAAGCCTCCCAATGACAAATGCTCCCTTGGGGGTAAAAGGTTATCTAGTGGTTAGATTAAAATCCAGAATGGCCAACACAGCTGGTCACTGAGCTGATATTGCTGATAGGGACTTTAATCGACACTCACCAGTAGACGTTGTGTGGATCGGGAGCATAGCTAACAGTCCAATTATGTGTCTGGAGTTTTTCGCTGAATGCAGAGCTCCGAGGCTCTCTGCGACAGTGGCAGCCCTGACATTTGCAAGCGTTGAAGTCCTTCAAGATTCTGAGATGAACCAAGAGCATTTGTTAAAGAGCAATTACATGCTCTTTTGTATACGCTAATAATATCGGACTTCTTACATAGCTGTTATGGATTCGTTTTGAAAGGTGACAAATGCCATTCCCAAAGCTTTCTTGTTGACCTTCTCACGCTCCTTCCTGTAGCCGTCTTTTAATTCAGCCTCCAGTTTGGTATAATAACTCACAGCTTCTTCCTGTGAGGAAAATACACATCCAAAGATGGATGAAAGTTGTTGCAAGGTTGGAACATGAACATACAGTGTGGAGAGATCCACTAAATCCTAGATTCCACATAATGCATCTGTGCCACGCAGTGCACAGCCATGTTACTGAATGAGAGCGGTCCCATATCCTGCATATGCGCCACTGCATCATGGTCCGCCAACTTTAACTTGAAAAATCTGCTCTGCCACCAGCGCCCTTGGTCATCTTCCACAGTCCAGAAAGCGCCAAACAGGAAAAAAACACATGATCTACATCCGGATTTACAAAAAGCACTACACACAGACAAGCTTTCTGTGCAAGTAGTGGTGAGATATAACAAAGTTTTCTAAAAGGCTTTTCTACATGTCAATCATAAATGTACACCAACAAACAAGTGAAAAATTTGTGTCTCCCACTACCAAATGCTTTAAGGTGAATAATGGCATAAATAAACATGTATCATTTGCTACATTCTGTCGCGAAAGCATCAAGTTGAAGATACACAGACGCCATGGAAGAGGAACAGTTAATTACTGAAGTCGAGTCCCACAGATTTATCTATGACCGTAGTCATGCATTTTATAAAGATCTCCAAAGGAACGAAAGGACTTGGAAGGAGATTGTTTTCTCCACCATTAACTCGTTTACTGACATCCAGGTTAAACTGGATCTGTAATTTAGATCAGTGGTCCCCAACCTTTTGATCACTACGGACCCGTCAACTGGGGGGTTGGGTGGGGGGTGGGGCGTGCTGGCTGCTCTAAAAACCACATCATCCTTCTCACCATGCATGTAATATCAACAGAGGCCAGAGGTGGCGCCAAAGAAAAAAAAAGATTAAGCACAAACATATGAACTATTAAACAGAATCATCTCCAAAACATTATTTCTCAGCCCACGCGGCCCGGTACCAGTTGATCGGTACCGGTCCGTGGACCAGGGGTTGGGGACCACTGATTTAGATGACTGTCTGTGACAGTGAATGAGTAAAACTTATAAGATGGTCTGCTGACTGTTACAAACATATTTTTTTAACAGGTTGTAGGCCACTGCAATTTTGGAACAAGCTTTGAAAATGTTTGTAATCTCATGTTCTTGTATCATAAACTTGGTATTTGAACTGGTTTAGGTAGACTTAATACCCATTGTAGGTTATCAGAAAAACATTAAGTAGCAAAAAGCTATCAAAATCTAGTAAGTATGAAAAAAAAAGATTGGCAGATAGTTTAAAGCAATATGTTGTTTTGCGATTATAAAGGAAGAAAATGCTCTTCTGACCTGCTCGCAACCTTTGATGATGCAACAACAAAGATGTCCACATGGCTTTGGGTTTATCATGGTGGTTAGGTGCTCTTTGGCCTGTAGATCGAGGAAGAATTTCTTGCTGCGCTCTGCCTTCTTCCTTCATGAAAAACAGTAATATGTCACGCTGATGACATCACTGATTATTATCTGATCAAACTTCTTATCCTCATTCCTGTGTGAGAAACAGATACCTCTCCGAGTTAAGATACATCAGCCTGGCCACATTGTAACAGATTCGGGCTTCCAGTACTGTGCAGTTTTCATACGCTTGCCTATTAAACAGAGGGGAGAGAGGGAATTGTATTACGAACAAAAGTGAAGACAACATACTGCTTAATAAATGTTAGTTAAGTGGGATAAGGGCCAAGCAACTCTTCTCACTAGTAAGAAATCACACATGACTTGCATAATTCTGCTCATCTGGCTTCCATTACAGACATCTAAACTTATAGGCCAACCATTGTCTCATTTTGGTTACATAGTTGACGAGACCAGCTTTAAGGGGAAAAGGCATGGCTCTCATATACACTAATACAGTTACAAAGTACAGCAGCTGACAGCAAATGAGGAAACTAAGAGATGTTCTGACATATTTCATATGAATACAAGTATCTAAGGCACTTACTCAAAATGCTGCTTTATTTCTGTTTCATCTGCATATTTGGAGAGGCCATTGACAAATAATGTTCGTTTGACCTACAGTGAATTAAAGTGGAAAAAAGAATATTGTAAATTTTCTGGAAGGAAAAGGGGGGTATGCTTGTCAGGGGGATTTTGTGAAACCAACCAGGTCATCCTCTGCATAGTGCATCTTGGAGGTGTGTCTTCTCATACTGCATACTGTCAGTAACAGGTAAAGGAATGCAAATATGGTGTGCAGCCACAAAAGCGCATTACTGGATAAGATAAACAGTTGATATGAGTGTTAAGCAACATAGACTCTAGATCACAATTGTGTAAAAATATTGCTCAACAATCACTCACTCTGCATCGAGATTTGCTATTGTAGTTCTTCCAAAATTATAAGCATTATTTTCTGTAAGGGGGGAAAAAAAAGAAAGATGACAATCATTTCCTTGCAACACTCCTTTTCAAATGTGTTGTGCAGAGTACAGAAGATGGAAATTCTAGATGCTAACAAAAAAATATTTTTTAGTACATTTGGAGGAAGATGACCAATGACACAAGTTGACTTAGACATGAGTGAATGTAATTTAAAAGACAGACTTGTGAAGCAAGACATTTATTTACGTTGCTCAAACCCTCTTTACTAGATGTTTTTCAAGACTGCATAAACAACTGGCACAGCCAAACCAGTTCATCAGCTTTACGCGATAACTGTGTGTGACTCAAAGTGGTCTTATCCTTTAGTTGGGAAAAAAAGTCAACTCACCAAGTAGGTTTCCTGAGAAGTTTACAGGCAGAATGATGCCAACAGAGAGCACGCCCACCACTACCAATAAACCAATGATATGGCGCTGGAAGGACAAATAATGTACTGCGTCCTCGCCACACTTCTCCCTAATCTCATCATCCCTACAGGTAAAATTTATAAAGAAAGTTAGCTAGCTGGGAATATTTTTCTTTTTTTTCCTAATGAAGAGCATGCTGCCTTACTTGATTCGAAAGATGGCAGTGAGCCAGGAGCAGAAGCCCTATAAGAGAGGGGCGCAATAGAGTAAAGCAAACGAAACATGGTCAAACATGATTACCTATACTGACAATGACATTCTTACTGTGTCTCGCTGATCAATGTCTACGGAGCTGGAAACTGAAGTGAGGCGCTCGTAGCGTTCAGGTATCTCTGTAGTCAAGGCAGCAGCCGCGCTGTGGAAATAAAACATCTCAGAGCATTAGTGTAACAACAAAGAATTTGTGTCTCAAAATACTGGGACTGCCATTAGTAGTACGGAAAAGCTTCCCGTATAAACATACAAAAACAAGCTTCTTTGACACTGCATTTCTCGGAAATTAGTGCAAACTGCATTTCTCGAAAATTAGTGCAATGGGGGTGTAACATCAAACCCTGGTTTATTCACCTGTCCCTTCAAATGAATGTATTTGTACAGACTAAAGACCAAATCCCATTTTGAGATCATTTACTACAGTCAGCGCAACGGCAAAAATGGTACTCTCAAAACTAGATGACATGCCAAGTGGTCTCGAATGTTTGACGTCTTAACTTCTGTTATGCCTTAAAGGAACCAGATCATCAAGAACCAGAGATGAATAAGAAGCAGATCATTTTGATTTGAGCAGAGTCAATAAGCAGACTGTCCCTTTAAATCCTCTATTCAGGAATCACCAACATGCTCGCACCTCCTCGGGACCATATGAGCAGTCTGTATGCCTGGATTCAAGTCAGCTCACCAGTGACGGTTCATTGTGATTTTCTAGGGTGTTTTATACAATTGAAAATGAAAATATAAAAAAGTGTTCAGCTATTCATCGAAATGAAAAGTTAAATGTGGATTTGTATGCATTTCCTACCTTGTGATATTGTTGAAAATTATTGGGAGAAGATCACAGATTGATATCTTTATTAAAGGAGATTTAAAATTATTTTTCTAATGTGCGTAAAACCAGACAGCCTTATTATTAGTGAGTATCCAAGAGGTAGCTTTCACTTTTAAAAATGTAGGTGACACCATGATCAATGTACAAATGCTGGAAGAAGGCGGGCACTTTTTTTTTTTTTTTTTAATCAACATGTAGAGGAAATGGGCTCTGCTGGAGCTCAAAATAGTTTTTTTTTTCTTAGAATGATGCTATAGCAAGAAAGTCTTCCTCATTCCAATGAGAAGTATGAAAGGACTATATGAGCAGCCTGTAGGCCTAATTTCAAAACAGCTCATCAGTGATGAACATTGTAATTTCCTAGGGAGTTTTGTAGGAGTGAACATTGAAAATATTGGATATTTGCAAATGTTCATAAACAAAATTTTACATTTGTATATTTGTTTCCTACCATGTGATATTGTGTAAAATTGTCGTAGGTGATGACAAATTCTTATCATTAATCAATAACTAAGTTAAAGACAAATAAAGTTGTTGGGTTTTTTCCCCCCGAAATGCGCATAAAAACAAAGGCCCTCATCATTAGTGAGTATCCAAGAAGTAGCTTTCACTTTTAAAATATAGGTGACTCCATAGCTATGTTCCATTTACAAATGTTGGAGGAAGATGAACACTTTTTTTCCTCATATGTACAGCAAATGGGCTCAGTCGGAGGTCAAAATATTTTTTTCTTCGAGGTATGATGTCATAGCAAAAAAAGTCTCAATCAAATAAGAAGTACGAGACGATTGTCTCAAGTGTAATAATCAATATGAAGAGGAGCTAAAGTACCATTACTACAGCACTTTGACTAAGAGTGTTTTATCTGTGTGCATCATGCAGTGCAGCCACACAGGAGGAGGCCATGCTTCAGAAAGAGGTTAATACAGAGATTAGTACGCACAGATCTAATTAAAGACAAGGACATCCATCAGCACAAGATGATATTGAAAAGGAGAGGAGGGAGAATCATTTAAAACGCTGGCACTGGGAAACACCTGCAGGAGAAACACTACATCACCAAGAATGGGGAAACCTAAAAGTGCTAGCTAGGTTAACAACATAAAGAGGGTGCAAAAGAAGAAAAGGGCAATATACAAACATAACATACTATTCCCGATCATCCAGACGACTGTAACGCTGATCCATTCTCCTAATGAAGAGACAGGCAAAACATGTAGTTGTGCTGATACAGTATGAAGTAACTCTACCTGCTAGTAGGAACAGGTTCAGAGCTACATTGGAGAAAATCTCACACCACAAGCATTTTTAAATTAGCTTTTCAGCACACAACAAATCCACACTCGCACTGAGTGTGATTAGTTGCTTGTGACATTGAGCTTTATCATTGAAATACAGTCTGAGTTTAATAGATAAGATTTGACACATAACTTAAGACAGCTGCCACCAGCTCCCCCCATCCTGCTATGCAACAACCTGATTATCAGTTTACACGCAGCTGCAAAAATAATGGAAGAGTAAATTCCAAATGTCCACAGCTGGAAAATGTGGGCTATAAAACAGTGTGTCATGGGGTAAACCTTTCCAAGAGTCAAGAATGTTTGGAGCCTTTTCTCCCCAAAACTGTCTTTTTTGTTTTTCTTTTTAATCTCACCATACATGTAAGTGGTATTATTATTTAGAACACCACTTTATTTGAAGCGTGTATCTGACGGTGAATTGATGGCGTTTATTTTATATATATATATATATATATATATATATATATATATATATATATATTTATATATATATATATATATATATATTATATATATCTTACATTTCTGCTTGAAATGTTTGTTGACCTAAGCAATACATTTAATGTATGAATGCATGGCTTTAAAGTGTTTTAGGGAATAATAAATGTTTTGTATTCCAATTCATAAAACTGCAGCTAACCCAAAATGCCTTATAAACTTCCATTCGAATTATACCTACAGAGCTAAAACACAACTAGGACTAGACACACCATGTGCTGACACCACTTCCTGTCTGGGTCAAATCCTCAAGAGGTTTGCTTTATTGAACCTATGATTGCATAATTTTGCTGTGTCAAATGTGGATTCAATTGACTTTTTTTTTTAGACAAAACCTGACAAGGCGTACTGTATTTTCCCCTTCAGTGCAAAGACCATCACTGTTGATAAACACACAATTTCTGTCTACAGTATAGGCTGATACATTACAATGAATCTGCTTTTAATATAAAGTGTTGGAAAAGTCACCAAATGAAGAAGGAGATCAGTTAAACTGACATTTATTTGGTGTAATCTCATCAAATACTTTTGATGTGCATTCTGAAGTAACAGTTGATACTTCAAAAGTATCAGGTAGTGTATGTACCTGTCAGCATCGGTGACCAGAGCGAGGCGTCCATAGTCCCACGCTACTTTTCGTAGAAAGGAGAACACAAACAGCAAGGCCTGTAAGTAAATAATTATTTTCCAGAAATATTAGAATAATAATTAATAAAAAAAATTGTGTTATTCTTTGAAAAAAATACAAGTTAATGTAAATGTCATAACAACTCACCAAAAAACACATGAAATCAAGGGCGAGAACAGTTGGTACGCCACCAAAGGGCAAACCCTGAAGCACTGTGCTGCGAATTCGGGCCGAGTAGCAGTACTCTTTGGAGGTGGCATTGGGTGGCAGTGATGTCGTACAGCTCTGGGAGTCAGGACAAGCTTGTGCCCCCCAGATAGCCATTCCTAACAGCAGCACTCGCATTGCTCACTGCAACATGCTGAGAATCTGTATTAAAAAAAAAATAAATAAATAAACATTTAAAACAAAAAAAAATAATTAAAACAAAAAAAAAGGTGGGAAGGCTACTTCAAACTGAGAACAAGGCAGAAAGAAATCTGAAAATCGGACTAAACATTCCGGATAAATTGAGCCTTTGTGCTGGAGAAATATTGTGTTTTGGGGGAGCACTTTTGGATCATATTGCCTTTTGGAAATCTAGTTAAAAAAAAAAGAACTTAATTAGTGGCGATTGAAGACTATTGGTGAGAAAAGTGTAGGTGAACAGAATATATAATGTACAAGATCAATCAGATGTTAATGGTGGATATGTTTGTTTTGGGGTGTTATAGAAGCATATGAAGTGCTCATTACATTTTTAAAGAAAATTCCACAAAGACAGCAGCCACTTGTCACACCGTTACTTACTACAATAAGTAAATAAAAGAAAGTAAGTAAAGAAGAGCAGGATTTAAAAAAAAAAAAAATCCTATAGGAGGTAACAAATCTACAGTATTCACACTGGACCTGAGATAAGGAAGGATACTTGAGTAAAAAAAAAAGACGTCAGTCAGTTACTCCCAATTCCATGTTTTTCACAACAATCATATGCTTTCCCCCAATTCCCTTGAACTTGCATATTCATAGTGAGGGGGGAAAAAAATCCATCAAATCAATTTATCAATGAAAAACAAAGATAATTGATGTTTTTGACGTAGGGCTGCACGATTATGTCCAAAATAATAATCACGATTATTTTGGTCAATATTGACATCACGAAAATCTGGCATACAGAGCAACACAGCTAACTTACTTGCTGAGGGCAAACCAATGAAAACAAATGAAGGCAATAAAAACCCAATCACATACTACAACATCAGGCTTGTAACAACACTTACAACAGCCTTAAAGTTTTTCTGCAAGAAAATAACAGTACAAAGGTAGCAGAATCACTTGAAGTAAGTATGGTCTCAACAGTCAAGGGACCATATGAGCAGTCTGTGTGCCTGGATTCAAGTCAGCTCACCAGTGACGGTTCATTGTGATTTCCTAGGGTGTTTTATACAATTGAAAATGAAAATATAAAAAAAGTGTTCAGCTATTCATCGAAATGAAAAGTTAAATGTGGATTTGTATGCATTTCCTACCTTGTGATATTGTTGAAAATTATTGGGAGAAAATTTGACAGCATAACCTTGTGGTTTGTAGTTTGCCATGAAATTACATATTTGCATTCAATTACTCTAGGAGATAACAACACCAACTGATTCACTTAAAAATAGGCCTCCACTCCATCCCAAGCTCTCAAGCAATCACTATCTGTCACGCAATTGACTGTACTTTTTTCTCTACACTTTTGTGAAGTCTCATCCGAGGAGGCTGAAAAGAAGCAACAAGCTTGTTTTGAAATACTAAGGAGTACAAATAACAATCTGTATTCATATTTAGGCAGGGAGAGTCCATACCTATCAGAAGAATAAATAATCAGTTCAGACACCTGCAAAATTTACTTGAACAGCAACAGCGTACTCCCTGTATTGCGTACAGGCAGCCGCAGTTTGAGGCTCACATACTGTATTTTGCATGTTTTGATAAGGGTAAAAAAAAAACATGGTCTCCCGGAGTGTGCTGGTACACGTGTTTTTACAGTTGCACTCTTTTATATTTTCACTTCGGCCCACTCACTATTTGCAGCATTTGCGATGCTGAGCGCTCATCTGCCCTAACACTAAGTCGTTTATCTGCTCCATGGAATGCTGTGACATCACTGCAGCAAGATGCAGCCAGAGCCTAACAATAAACCAATAGAGGACGCAGGGTTCAAATGGGCCGAAGTAAGCCCAGGGAGGACATAGCACACTCTACTGTGCCTTCATCTTACAAGGCTGTACATCCTGAACGGGTCAGCACACTTGCTTACCATCCTTGTCACTACCTTTAAATCTACTTGACGCAGCTTACAATGCACTCGTGGTTTGTGACAGGAAAGAAAAATGTCAGCAATTTGTCTCAATTTTGTATTGCTCAACCGCTATGTAACTTGCTGATGTGGTATGGGTCAAATTCCTGCTGGGGGTTAAAAACGCTCAGAAAGTATTGCCGATATTAGCTGCATTACCTAATAGACAGTTCAGTATCTTTACAGTGTCCCCTAAGTTCATGTAATCATCAGCTGACAGACCACAGATAATCACTAGCATTCCGACGCAATTCACCATTGTGACTTAACTGACTTGACTCGCTAAAATCGTTATTAAATGTTATTGTTACATGTGATAGTAAAGATAACCACGTTTGTTTAATGAAAGAACATTCTAATGTGTTGCGTTAGTTAGCCTGCTACCGCTAATAGTATCGCTTTACTCGGTTTACTTATTCTGCTGTCAAGCACAACTTCAATCGGAAGTTCCAGACCGACACTTTAACCTCATCGGAGTTTAAAGTTGGACGAATTGTATGAATGAGCTCATCTGCTGACCGATAGTCTTACCTTGAAGTCGGCATTAAATGTTCGACGCAGTCAGTGGTCTTGTCACTTCGTCAATTAGGACTAGCAGTTGACTGCTAGCTATTTGCTGTTCGGTGTAGCATAAGAAAGTTGGAGTCTATTAAGCCACATGGATTTCTTTTTTTTTTTTTTTTAAGTTTAACGTCCCTCGTCAAAACGAAAAGTTACGAGATAAAGGGTAGCCGGGCAAATTCTATAACATTAACCTGTTTTACGATAACGCGCTCACCAACTCAGTGTCTATTATTGCGCATATCACTACAGCCGGTTGGACAACTCATGAACAACTAGTTAAGCGGGCGGAGACGCCAATCAGGCTTCGAGTAAGACAGCCATAGACGTACGAATTTTAGAAATCTAGAGCGGCGTTGCAACACATCACATGAACTAAGCTTTCGCTGTTGGCAGGAGTCTATTGTGTATATTTCTCTTAGCAGAAGCGCATGTGTATTGCGTCTTTTTTAAACAAGCCAAAAAGCAATAATATTTATCCACCAAATTGTGTTTTAATGGGTTGATTTACTGACAATCAGATTTTTTTATATAAACTAAACTCAAATGTAAAGCATTTTAACATTTACCATGTTTTAGACTAGATGGCTTTGCCTCGTCGCTGATTGATGACGTCAAATGTGTGACATTGGCATGGACAAGGGAAAAGCGGTAATGTAATTCAGATTTTTAACGAAATCGTTGGATTGGTTTAACATAAACTGCTCGTTTATTTGTGTGCAAAATTATACCGATTAATTTACGTTTGTAATGGGGTCTCTTTTTTTCTGTCTGCTATGCGACTATTGAGTAGCGATAGCATTAGCCACATACTTTATTGCACAAATACAAAAATCCTTTTCCTTCTAGGCATGGCGATGCACCCGTTTTCAAGGACTGTCAACAGGCTCTTCGCTGATTCATTGCGCCCAATTCCTCAAAGAACCTTTGGGTACGTTTCGTTTTCGGGCAATACACGGTCCATCAAATCATCAGTCTTTACAATGAGGTTTGACGGTCACGATGAAAAGTTGCTAAACCAGCAACTACATTTGTGCACAGCACTCTGACTTTATTCAGCTGTGTTGATGTAGATTGATGTAGATGTAATTGAAGTTAAACCATTTGTTAGATACATTTTGACCAGGTCTGTCAATCATTTTATGAAATAACATAATTTCTGCATCCAAAATTAAACCACATTTTATAACTCGCTGTTTGTGTATCCCCTAACTACATATTTTGTACGCAGATTACATAATTGTTCTCTTTGATAAAGTATTATACATACGTGATTATGAGTCTTGGCTGAGCTTCTTGTAAAAAAAAAAAACAAAAAACACCTCTCTCCAGTTTGTCCGTTGCTGTAGCTGCCATTCAGAAAATGACCAGAGTACGAGTGGTGGATAACAGCTCTCTCGGAAATACACCTTACCACCGGCCTCCAAGGGTGATCCACGTGTACACCAAGAACGGCGTTGGAAAAGTCGGTGACAAAGTGTTATTGGCCATTAAAGGACAGAAGAAGGCAGCACTAATTGTTGGTCACAAAATGCCCGGACAACCTATGAATCCACGCTTTGATTCAAATAATGTAGTTCTGATTGAGGAGAATGGGAACCCGACAGGAACAAGGATTAAGGTTCCCATACCCACTCATTTACGTAAACGAATGGAGGGTGACTACTCAAAGGTGCTGGCAATAGCTAGTTCTTTTGTTTGATTGGACTGTTCTCCACTGTGAATTACATTATTGTTTGTAATAAGCCTGAGTTTCTGTTGACAGTCATCTTTGCTTACAATAAATACAACCTTTACCTTAAATCCATGGTACGGTCTGTTTGAACTAGAAAATGTGGGTCACCTCAATGTTATGAACACAATGAACAAGCGCTGAAACAAATGATGTTAATGGCGTTATTTATTGAAGGCACAACACACATTCTGAACACAAAACACAACTGGCACAATTTAATTCAGTTGTTGAAAGCCTAGGACATCTACAGTATAAGGCATTCCAATTTTGTGATCCCTGTAAATGTTAGCGACAGTGTTTCTCAATGTGAGGCATTTTTGCTAGCAGCTTCCTTGAACTAAAAATTCAGTGCAAAGTAAAACCTTGGGATGAAACCCCATATAGTTCTGCTGCTCATTTGTAACAGCACAAACTAAATGTAAAAAAAAAAAAAGTTATGCTCAAGTCTGCATTGCTACCTATAGGTGCAAAATTTAACACTATCCTAGTAAAAATGTCAACAAAAGTCGTACAAAGTAGGAAAAACTTGAAGTATATGTAATTGATTAGTAAAAACCTAATTACATTTTAAAGCACTACCTTATCGAATGTGTTTACGCTGCAAAATACTGGAGTAGGACCTTTAGAGACATCCAACCTAAAATATAGAAATATCCCCATGCAAATAACTTGCCATTCTGTGGTTATGCATATTTTCATGCAGGAGTGATAACTGCATACTTAAGGTTTGCATAGTTGTACACCTTTTTAGTGGGAGACACTTGGCCTGGATGGACTTTTCAATGCGTGAGTAGACAGCTTCTTTGCTTCTTTCATTTGAGTTTGCTACAGTAGGAAATGTTACATGTATCAAGGCTGAGCAATAAAACAATCATGACAGTTTGCTGCCGTCCCACACTCAGAATGGAGTCCTCTTCAACCACACATGGTCAGGTAAAGCCACTAGTAAAGAGAGGAGAAATGTTACGGAGTAAGCGCATAGGCTGGAAAGGTTAAGACATGTAAGAAGCAAAACTCACTTCTATAAGAGTCAATTCAGCCACTCCTGATGACTCTTTGTCAAATTGCATGAAAGACCCTGCGGAAAATCATGCAATTTCCACATTATTGACCGCAAACAACTCATGGGCAAAGTTCAAACAAAATGACAGCTTTGGGAAGAGTACTCACTGAACATCGCCTCAAGCTTGACCAAGCAGCAGATAAAATTATC